>NC_062284.1:56654434-56856934 GCF_902655055.1 Lutra lutra
AAAATACCCCAAGCTTAGGATACTGCGGCTGTACATGATAATCTAAACGTGAATGTTCTTTATCATCCCCAGCATAATGGTGCTTAATTTGTAGATGTTTTTGGTTCGTGTTCATTTTTATTGGTGACTATTAAAAAATTTTTTTCTGCTAAAGTCAGCAAAAAATGTAATTAAATGGTCCTTTTAATCTACACTTAATTGCTACACTATAGAAGTAATTTCTTCAGTTCTTAAAAATGTATTAAGTTCCTCATCCCTTTCTTCAACTTGTTCTGTTGACCACGGCCACTGTAGAAAATTGCCAAGGGTACAAAATGTATATTATCTGCTTTCTTTCGAGTACTTTCCAGCACTGGTTTGTCATTTGGGGCGTCCAGAGGTGACGCATACAGAACGAGTGTTGCTGGTAACTTTCCTTTGGAGACTAATTGCACTTCTCCCTTAACACACTTTGTTTCCAGAAGCCCCAAGAGCTTGCAGCATGACTCTTTGTAAACCCTATCTCTCACTTTGGCACAGTATTGTGCTGCCATTGTGCTCAGCGGACTTGCTGAAAGATTAATTACAACTGAAGAAATGTATCTTTTAACTGTCTCATTACATAAAGAATTCATAGTGAAGTTAACGTCCGCATAATTTAATGATATACGGATTTTAATTATATAGTACACTGTTAATTGTACAGCTATTTTTAGATCAGGCTACTAACTTGTTCATTTAAATGAATAGCTCATTTGCTTGAGGGACCAAAATATAGGCTTTCTTGAAAACTCAGAGAATTTCAAGACCTCTGTAAAACTATTCTACCCTGGTAGGATATTTTTATGGTATTTGTTCTTAAAATGAGACTGACTTATGTTTTGCCTTCATTGATTAGGTTGTCTGGCACAGAGAATCTTGACCTGTTTTTTTTCCTCTAATTCATAAAGCATTTGAAAGATAGATCTCTGTGTTGGATAATGGGCAGAAATTGAATAGCCGTGTTTTCCTTGAAAGTTGTTGAGATTTTTCTCAGGAGCATTAGACGAAAGTTATTTCTGAATAGAAGTGCTGTCCCTGGCTGTAATTAGTCACATGGGCTTAGTTCCCAGGAAATGTTTCTTTTGCTGGGCTGAAAGTGTGTGAATTTTCATATTTTTTAAGTTACCTTAAAATTGCATCTCTGCTTCCCCATCTGCCCCCTCCTAAAATTTTTAAAAAATCTAAAGTTTATTTTACAGTTCTCATTAGGCTAGGGACCTGCCAAAAAAGGACACACGTTCATGCCCTGCATACTCTCTCCCTTTCCATGCATCCTTCCAATCCCGGGCAGCACTTCTAATGACTTAGAATTAACTGCTTTCTAATTATGCACTGAGGCAGACACCATGATGTGGTATGGGTCTTTGCCAGTTGAAGGAAACACAGGAGATCTAAATGAGCAGGCTACCAGAGGGAATTGTGAGAGAGGCTTCTTGAAGTCATCATCTTGCAAATCAGAGATTTAACCCCTGTCTCATTGAATAATACAAACTTGGTCATACCAGCTGCCACTGTGATATCACCAATATGAGCACCCATTTTTCTTTCTTTTTATAGTCTGTAAGATACTTGTGATCTTGCCAGGTTCGGGGCTACCTCAGGAAATTTTGGTAGGTCTATGCTACATCAGCTTTCTCCCCTGACCTTGAGCTAAGTCTTCTTTTTACCTGTGGCACAACTGACATGCTGGACTCCTGTAAGCTAGGACTAAAGAGCTCAGCTTCATTTTGAGGACATATATTTGTTCTATGAGGAATGCCAAGTACCTTGGAATTTTAATTGCTAATATTTGAATCCGAGGGAGATCTAGGACGGAGGAGGGGATACCAAGGGAAAACTTGAGTTATTCTTAGAAGTACGATGCATTAATCTAGAACAGTTCGGTTCACTTTTGAAGACCATAGGAATGATGCTAGAGAAAGATTAGGCTGATAATTTTGATCCTAAACTGGCCAAGTTTGTATCGAGGTTCTACCAGTAATCAGGAGTGGGACTTTGGGGAAGTTACTCAAATTCCTCATGCCTTGGGTGCACCTGGGTGGCTCATTCAGCTAAGCATCTGCCTCTGGCTCAGGTCAGGATCCTATGGTCCTGAGATAGAGCCCCACATCAGGCTCCCTGCTCAGCAGGGAGTCTGCTTCTCCCCCCTCCAATTGTGCTCTCTCTCTCGCTCACACACTCTCTCTCTCTCAAATAAATAAAATCCTTAAATTCCTCCTGCCTTAATTTCTTTGTTCCCAAGATCAGGATAGCCACCTTGCAGGTATATTCTGGGAATACAATGAGTTAATACATGTGAAGAGTTTAGGATGGTTCCTAGCACATAGTAAATACTCAGTAAATGCTAGCTGTTATTCCTTTTTAGAAGTGGAAACTTGCTGTAGGGTAGACTAAATGCTACCACCCCACCTTCCTGAATGCTCTGCTGACTTTGTACAAATGTTAAACTAGTGTTTCTGAAACTTTAGAACCTTGGGTACATGATAGTTTTTCCCTATCTCCATTGTCCCCCATATACTAATAATAAATATACTATATTTGCTTGAGAAATTTTAAAGTGTCATTTAGTTAATTCTGTTTTAGAAAGGAAATTATCTTCACCTTACACGATAAACTAGAATTTCTTTCCATAAATAGAAAGTACTTATAAAAAGTAATACATAACTGCTAAAGAAAAAAAAAATGTTTTGTGTGCTCAGAAAGTCACTTCATGTGCCTATGCCAACATTAAGTACTGTCCTCTTTGGGAGATGTGGCATTAGATGTTGTCAACATTTAAAGACTCATTATGTCCTACATCCTCTTAGTCTTCATTTTCTGAAAACAATATATGTATATATATTTTTAAAGACGTAGTCATCTATGATGAGAAAAGTTCAAATTAAGTCATATCTATTTGACTACCTAAATATTGAGATAACAGTAGGGAATACAGGCAGGACTTGGATTTTGAGTAGTTTATTAGTAATTCATTCATCTATTTGTTAAGTAACTATTTTGTGCAGAGTGACCTTGAGGTGATAAGAGAGAAATATGTCTACTGGTAAGCAGCTTGCCAAATATCCTGACACAAACAGTTCCTTAGTCCTCCATAGGAACAGTTCTCAGAGGGGGTGATGTTGCATTAGCAGACATATAGTAGACCTGTGGCATTAAAATTTCATGGGGGGACATTAGGAAAAAATGTCTAAAAAATCTCCTTCAGTGGGCTGTGATGAAAGAAATGGTTAAGCAAAGTTTATATAGACCAAATAAGCGTAGGACCACTGAAACCGAAGCTTGAAATCTGAAACCTTCTAGCTTTGGAACTGGTAATAAACTTGTAAGAATTATCTCTTATCTTCTTGGGGGTAACCACAGGGTGAGCCTAACCCTCCATGGAAAAGCCCCCATATATTTAAAGATAACATTGAGGAAATAAGACATAATTTTTTTTAATATTGTGCCGAATGTTCCTTTTTCCTTCAGATTTTTTTTTTTTTTAAGTAGGTGATGGTTTCACATCTTGGCATCTGGATCAATTTTATGTCAGCAGATGACAAAGTAATATTTAATCAAGTGCCAAATGACTGGTAGACAATATGAGTTCTCCCCCCAGTAGGAAGAAGGGGAGAGCAACTAGATTGGAAACATAGGAGAAATTCTGCTGGAGGAGATGAGACTCGAACTGGGCTTTGAAGTTTTGGCTGAAGGAGAGTAAAGAAAGAACCTTCTAGGCTTGGAGGATGGAATTGGGGGTGGCTGGGTAGGAGGATGGGGTTAAGTATATTCCTGGCATTAACCAGGTGTTTAATAAATATCTGTTGAGTGTTTGTTTGTGGAATAAGAGTTGATGGTGTATAGTGGCTCTACATCTACAGATTGCCTTGACACGGTCTGATCAGTGTGAATACCCATGCTTGGGAGACCTCTTCCTCTTGTCCTTAGATAATACTTTTTTTCTGTGTTTACTGCAGTTGAAGTTATTTCTTACACGATTATGTGCCAGTTAGAGAGGAGAATTTAATTTGCCCCTGTAAGATTCCCTCATGTTAAAAGATACTGCTTATTTAGATTGTCAGATGGTTTCATACTGCTTTAGAGATCACTCCTGTGCAGTGGGATAGCTAGTGGGCTGCCTGGAATCTTTGAGAAATAGTTCGAACTGCAAAAGTAAGTAAGCTCCTGTAGGCCACTGGAGATATTGAAAATGTCCGGAAAAGACATTGGAAGGTCAGCTCCCGTGGAGATGTAACTTGGGGCCTTTCTGACCTTGATGTCCAAAGGCCTTAAACCAGCGTTTGAAGGGAAGATTAAATTCTAGCGGGTACTTTGGGCTTAGCTGGAGCTCAGGCTCTGCAGGAGCCACATGAAAAGGCAAGAAGACTCTTGGTGTTCTTTGGAAGCAGCTGCCTTCCCCCACCAGCTGTTCACCTGCACAGACTGTTTTTTGTTCTTGGAGGGAGAACTAGGTTCTAACACAACCATCTGTCTGAGTATGTATTTCCCTCAGAATGGTCCATCTCATCTTTTTCCCAATACTGTCCATCTCTCACTTCATTCCTTTTTCTCTTCTGACTGCTCCATCCCGTACACAGGCAGCCCCACGCTGGATCTCCTGTCGTGTTTAAGCCCATTTGTGACCTTGGATGAGGGGTCCCTACTAGATATGGTCTAGTCTTTGTTTCAGCTTGGGTATAACCTTGTCAAAAGGCACTCTCTGCAGCAAGGCAGGATTTCCAGGGACCTTAAACAGCCTAGAGGATCCAGCTGCTTATTTGTCCCAATTTCTTTCAGCAATAGCTGGCTACTTATTTGAGCTTACACCAAAGAAAGGAAGAGTCATAGAAATGGGTGTGAAAGTGATTTGGGGGCAATTCTCTACTTGCTTGATTGCTAGTGCTTGAGATAAGGGAAATCCCCCTTTATATGGTTATAGACAAGATTTAAAATACAATCCCCAAACCCCCCCCTCCCACCCCCATCCCCCCACCCCCCCCCCAACCTCCCCATTCCCCACCACCGGAGTGATACAGCACAGTATGCTAATACACACGAATGTGTAAAGGACTTCTCCCAGGTTCTTCCCAGGGAACAGATGGCATGAGGCATTGTATGCTGACTGCCACGAGGGCGTGGCAGGGGTGGCAGGTAGGAAGGGAGAATCTGGCATTGTCAGATTCCCTTCTGGCTGTCTCCCCAAGTCTGTGGCAATTACATACTTCTCACAAAGTCTTTGTTCTTCTACCCTCTTGACAAGAGGAGGTAATAAGTGATACATGTATGGATAATGCACACTGTGCTCTAAGGACAGCCAAAGCAACAAGGTAACAACTTCAGCTGCCCAAATCTGAAAGAAACAGCATGTTAAATGCTCTTCCTGGGTTATTTTATTTCATCTTCACAACAGCCTTGCCAAGTAAGTACCAGTGTTCTGCTCTTTGACAGAGGAGGGGACTGAGTGTCACAGACATGAATTAGCTTGTTGAGATGACAGGGCTAGTGGGTGGAAGAGCCAGGCCTCAAACCAAGTCTGCCTGATTCTAGGCTCAGCTCATAACCCCTGCTCCATGCTGCCTCTCCCTTTGAAAGTATTGGACGGCATAGCTTTCCAAGTTCACCTTTCCTTTAGAAGGCACATTTATCCTCTTTTGAGGAATATGTAAATAAACATGGTCTTGAGTGACGTACAGGTCATAAGGAACTGTAAAGTGCTTCCTGGTTCTTTGGGGTGTTTGTTCTTGGAACCCCCTTCAAGGGGAAGTTCACGCAGACCTTGGAGAGGCCCTCCTGGAAAGGAATCAGGGTCCTTTACCCACTGTTCCCACTGTGGTGGAAGCAAGCGCAGATTTGCCAGAAATGTAAGTGAGTCATGATGAAAGTGAGCCCTCCAGCACTCAGGTAATCCACTCCAGGTAATGTCACGCAAAGACAGGCTATCTCCCTTAACCTAGCCTAAACTGCCAAATCATGAGCATGTTAAGAAGTTATTGTGTAAGCCTCCCCCCTCCAAAAAAAAACAATGAGTTTATATTTGAGAGTTTAATAGAACTGATTCTGAAACCCACAGAAACTTGCTAAGCTTGATAAGCACAGTGTCTCAGCCTGTGACACAGCAGCAGTCTTTGGAGGATTCAGGGTAACAATTCATTTCCTAGCCACCAGTGAAGCTTCTCCCATTTGCTGGCCCAGGCAGACCCTATGCAGCAGAGAGGACTTTGGCCCCTTTACAACCCACCCCCTTTTGGTCACATGCCCTTCTCTCTATTGTTTGTGGCTCCAGTTTCTTAGAAGGACCTTCTCTTGATATATTTAAATAACTTGAATTCCACAAAAATTAACCAAGGAAACAAGCTTTCTCTTGAATTTCTAACTAAAAGGTTTCCAAAATTTTCAGCAACATAGCAGAATGAGCTTTTATTGATGGTCTTTGTTTCCACAACAAAAATACAGAAATGATAGAAAAAAGAAACAAATAAAAATCTTTTAAAATACAAAACCAATGTTAAATAAAAGGAATTCAGTCTCTGGGGGCAAGGAATGAAGAGAGAATGTATGGTTAGATTGGTAAACAGGGGCTCTCACTTTGTAGATCCACAAGGATTTTTAGCTTTAGATATGGACATGAGGAGTTGGGGCCAGGATTTTTAACTTCCTGAAGGGAAGGACAGGCAACCAGGTGATGGAGGTGAGCCTCCACATATAGCCCAAACCATGAGAAGAGGACTGGGAAAACTCCACTTGCCCGGAGAAAATAGCAAGGAAGCTTGCTTCCTGTATATGGTCTTGAGTTGTGGGGTATTTGGAGACTGAAACTAGAAATAGACCAGCACCATTTGTGGATCTGAGTCCAAATTTGCACTCTTGTTTATACTGCTGGAAACCCACGTTAAGAAATTAACAATAAAACTGGTCTCTGCAAAAGAGAACATGAAACTTATCTGTCATGGTTATTTCCACAGTGCAGGTCAAACAATTTTTGCTGAAATTAAGTCCACAGTAAAAATTTACCAACCAAGTGAGAAAACCACCATCAGAGGGAAGATGAGTACATAGGCAGGTAGGCACATAGATAGAGAAATTGCATCACATGAACTGGAAATGAGAAAATGAATATAATAGAAGTTAAATGATGATGTTTTAAAACATAAAAATTATACATACTGATCTAATAAACGAGGATAAGTGAAATAATAGAATATAGTATAAAAAAGAGCAGACAGATTTGAGAAAGACAATAAAATTTAGAAATGATATAATTATGATTAAAGTTAAAAACTCGTTAGATGAGGGATGCCTGGGTGGTGCAGGCCTTCAGGTTCCGTGCCCAGCATGGACTCTGCTTGAGATCCTCTCTCTTGCTCTTCCTCTGCCCCTTCTGCTTGTGTGCATGCTCTCTCACTCTCTCTCTGAAATAAGTAAATAAATCTTGAAAAAAAAATTCATTAGATGAGTGAAGTGTCAGAAGAATTAGATTAAAACAAAAGTTAGTAAATTTTAGGATGGCTCTAAGGAAAGCACCTTTAGTATATAACACAAGAGATGAATAGAGAGGAAATATAAACACTTTATACCAGTATGTAACATAGGGGATAGTAATAAGGCCTTCTAATAGATGTCTAATATAAGAGTGCCTGAAGAAGAGAATGGAGGCCAACGCTATAGTGGGTCAAAACTTTTCAAACTGGTTAAAGGCATGTATCCTTAGGTTCATAAAACAGCTAATTCCAGGCAGGCTAAATTAAAAGAGCCATACCCAGGCACCTAGTGATGAAACTATTGAATATTGAAGAAAACTCTAAAAGGAACCAAAGATAAATGACAAATTATTTCTATAGGGATTGTTATTAGATTGACAATAGAGTTCTTAGCAATAATAGATATCAAGAGACAGTGGAATCTTATCTTCAAGTGGTTGAAATAAAAGGACTCTTTGCTTATAATTCTATACCCAGCTATATTATCATTCAAAAGTGAGAACTAAGTTATTTTCAGGCAAGATAAGACTAAGACATTTTACTACTCAGTGGTCCCATCTGAAAGAACTAATACACAGGTGCTTTAATAACAAGGATAATGAATCTAAAACTAGAGAACAGAATTCAGAAAGCAGTACTGAAGGAGGAAATTGGCAAACATGTTCATAAATCTAAGTATTGAACATTTTAAAGAATAGAAACTATATTAGAGTGCAAAGCCAGTTGTGTGTGTGTGTGTGTGTGTGTGTGCGCGCGCGCACGCGCACGTGTGTGTGTATGGGGAGGAAGAGATTTATTATAAGGAATACGCTCACATGATTATAGAGATTGAAAGTCCCAAGCGCTACAGTGGGCAAGCTAGAGTCTCAGAAGAGCCAGTGATATAGGTCCAGTCAAAAGGTCTACAGGCTTGAGATCCAGGAGGAGCCAATATTTTAGTTTGAGTCCAGAGGATATTCCAGATTGAAGGTAGTCAAGCAGGGAAACTAGTCTTCTACTCAGTGTTTTATGTTCTAGTCAGATCTTCATCTGATTAAATGAGACCCATCCATATTTGTGAGGGCAGTCTATCTTACTCCAATTCAAATGTGAATCTTATCCAGAAACACCCTCACAGACGTATCCAGAACAATGTTTGGTCAAAAGTCTGGGTACCTTGTGGCCCAGCCAAGTTGACATAAAATTAACCATCATAGAAACTAAGAAATCATGTTTACAAACAGGGTGGTTGAACAAAAATAATAGACAGAATAACATGGAGGCTGATGGGAAAGAGGGGGTTTCCTGATTAGAGGGAGTGCATTCTAAATTTCTTAGGTAGCTTGCCCTTGAACAACATGGGTCTAAACTGCATGGGTCCACTTATATGTGGATTTTTCTTATGCATACACATACAGCGCAGTACTATTTTTATAAACACAGGAGAGTATTTTCTCTTCCTTATGATTTTCTTAATAACATTTTCTTTTCTTTAGCTTTATTGTAAGAATATAGTATATAATAACATATAAAATATGTGTTAATTGACTGTTTATGTTTTCAATAAGGCTTCCTGTCAACAGAAGGCTGTTAGTAGCTAAATTTTAGGAAGTCAAAATTTATATGTGGTATTGTTGACCACCGAGGGGATTGGTGCCCGTAACCCCCCATGTTATAAAGGGTCAACTGTGCTTAGAGTTACAAAGGAGATATGATTAGATTGGATATGGGTTCATTTAAAATTAATTAAAAATTGATAATACAGAAGATTTGGGGCACCTGGGTGGCTCTGTCAATTGGGCATCCAACTCTTGATTTTGGCTCAGTCACGATCTCAGGGTCATGAGATCAAGCCCTATGTCGGACTCCGTGCTCAGTGGGGCGTCTGCTTGAGATTCTCCCTTTTCCTCTACCCCTTCCCTCCCTCTCTCTCTTGCTTTCTTTCTCTCTGTCAAATAAATAAATCTTAAAAAAAAAGAATATAGAATATTTTAATAATCCAATTAAAAGTCTTGACCTAATAGACGTACCTGAATCCCATACCTCAAAAATAGGAGATTTAGTATTTTTAAGACATGTAAAGTATTTATAAAAGTTGATTGCATATGAAAACACCAATGAAAGTCAAATAGATACCCTCAAATTAATATAAGCATCACACACTTTGACCAATATGATCAAATTAAAAATTTGAAATAAATTTTTAAATAATTTATGGATCAAAGATTAAATCATAATGGAAACTATAAAATATTTATAAGTAAATGAGAACACTTGTGGCATATAGCTAAAGCAGAATTTAGAGGAAAAATTATAGCCTTAAAAAATATATGTTGAAATAAACGATTGAAAATTTAAGTAATAAAGATAGTAAGTTTATAAAAGAATAATACAACAAACTTGAAGTGGAAAACCAGAATGCTGACAAAAGGATAAATTAAATGAAATTGGAAGGAACGAAGCAGTAGAGAAAAACAAAACCAAAATTTAATTCCTTAAAAATACTAGTAAAATGAACCAACCTTTAGCAAGACTGATTTTAAAAGTTTACACAAATTAATATTAGACTACCTAAAGTAAATTTAATTGAAGATACAGACATTAAGTTAGAGTGGCAGGGGCATGGATTTTATTACTTTAGGCTCTTGAAATATTTCACAGAAAGCAGATCGTAATCATAGGCATTATGCTTTGGTCCAGGCATTGCCTATTGCCTCTCCTCCATAACATGCTTTAACAGGGACCAGTTCTCCCCATCCTTGTGCACGCAGCTCCAAGTGACTGGTGCGTTCCTGCTTGGTAGAAAGTTGACATTCCAACAGTTGAAGCAGTGCAATAGTTACGAAAACCTTGAAATCAAAAGGATGGAATGCATCTAGCAAAGGTTAGGGAGAATAAGTCTCCTGTCCGCATATGGTCAAAAAAGATGGATGCAAGTTGGCCATAGGTAGTAGCTGGCGAAGAGACATCTTACTTAGGAAGGATACCAGCTTTCTTGAGCCCTTCTTATTCCTAGCCATCCCAAGATTGTCCAGCTGCCTTTCCTTACCTGGTTGATACTGTTCATCCCTTTGGCAGCTTTTAGCTTCAGAATATATGTGTAAAATTAAGTTTGCACTCTGGCTTGACCTGAGACACAGACATACTTCTGTGAAGCCGAAGTCCTAAAACCCACAAACAGAAGGCATGCACATCCTGGGTCTGTAGCCAAGGCCACAAATCCCTATTTATTATCATTTTCTTGCTCTAGAAAATGGCAGGTTGCAAGAAAGGAAAAAATATTTTGTTGAGTTTAAAATGAATTTGGATTCAATATATAGTTTTTACTCTTCCATTTTAAGTGATTGACTTGTTCTCACAAGCTTCTCTGATTTGAATAGTGTTCTATTCAATATATTCAGATTATTTTTTTAAAAAGTATGTTGGCTATGATTCTTAATTCTGAAACACAGTATTCAAAAATTTATATTGTGAGGAAAATTAAGATGTCATTCGTTTCTTTTTTCTGTAATATTTCTTTTTCTTTCCTCACAAAATAAGTGATCCCATCTTCTTACGTTCTAGAGTCTTGTCCTTCCTCTATTTTAAAAAGAGCCTTTGCGGGGCTCCTGGGTGGCTCAGTGGGTTAAGCCGCTGCCCTCGGCTCAGCTCATGATCCCAGGTCCTGGGTTCAAGCCCCACATCGGGCTTTCTGCTCAGCAGGGAGCCTGCTTCCTCCTCTCTCTCTGCCTGCCTCTCTGCCTACTTGTGATTTCTCTGTCAAATAAATAAATAAAATCTTTAAAAATAAAATAAAATAAAATAAAAAGAACCTTTGCGTGGGGGGCACGTGGGTAATTCTCAGTAGGTTGAGCGTCTGCCTTCAGCTCAGGTCATGATCTCAGGGTCCTGGGATCAAGCCCAATCGCATCGGGCTCTCTGCTCAATGGGTAGTCTTCTCCCTCTGTGCTCTCTTTCTCTTTCAAATAAAATAAAATCATAAAAAAATAAAATAAAAAATAAACAAAGAGCCTTCGGGAGTGCCTGGCTGGCTCAGTCAGCAGAGTGTGCAACTCTTGATCTCAGGGTCATGAATTTGAGCCCCACACTGGGTTTAGAGAGTACTCAAAATCTTTAAAAAACAAAAAAAAAAAAGAGAGCCTTTGATCTGTGATTTGCAGTGAGTTATCTTATAGTTTGATTCTTACTATTACTTAAACTTTAACAAAATCAATAACAAAATAGCCGTTGTAGTTGTTTTCTGTAGAGACTCACACAAGAACCGTTATAGGTAGTCTGCTCAGATAATATGGTCATTTTCTACAGAAGAAGGTAGTGAATCTGAGAGGTGCCATCTTCCATAAATTTGCCCTGGTTGCAAAGCTGGTTGTAGACCTAGGCCTGGAAAGTATTTCTCTCGCAAGGATGTTCTTTTTGGGATCCCAGATATGGCTTCCACATTAGCAGAACAAACACATGGCTACAAACAGCTTAGTACATAAGTGTGGCTATACTCATGCAGAATAGGAAATAGTTAAAGAATAGGAAATAATTAAAGTAAGTATACTGCATTTTTTCTTTGTGGATTCAGTACTGTGCTTAAGTGAAAAAGATGTAATTTCCCTATTTCTTTACACGGTATTTGCTAACATTTATCATATCTGTCAGTGATCTTATGGTACCGAACTTGATAAAGAACATAATAATATTAAAAAAAAAAAATCACCTCAACATGAATGAAGCTGATCCATGGTCTGTGTTCATTCCGTTAACTAGGTAATTATCCAATAGGTACTTTAGTTTGTGTTTGTGTGGATAAACCCTAAGCCATTTTGCTGAATGTTTGAGAATGATTCTCTTGGAGGACTTGGAAGAATTGAATCCTAGGCAGCACTAGACTTAGCTTTAATTGAGAGACTTGTCTTCCTCCTGTGCAAAGGAAGAGGAGTTCTGGTTACTTTGGCTTCCACGTGCCTACAGAAAACAGCAAGGCCAGCTAAGTGTGTGATCTGATACAGCATTCTTCATTAGATGCCTCCCCTAACCTCTGCTTCTATAGGTTTTCCTGGGGTAAGATCTATTTAATTTACAATGGGCTACAAGGAAGCATATTTGAGGACAAAAATTCATATATAAATAATTTTTTTTTTTCTTGCTTAAGATTCCCTCACTGGTTAATCAACTTTACCTACTCTCCTTATCTGTGAAATGGATGCAGCTTTTTATGGCAGTTGATGAGAATTATTTTAGAAAGGTTTAGAATTCAGAGATGCTTTCTTGGCTAAAAGTTATTTTTATCAATGTCATTGAAGTCTGACCTGCTTTCACTAAGCTCTCCAGATACATATGCTTGGTTATAAAATACTTAAACGCACAAGGTAAATACTTCTTTTCTGATTGTTCTTGCAGTGTCATTTTTCCCCAAGCAGGCTTTTCCAAAGCTAATTTATCTGCAAAGAGACATATGCTTTAGGTCTGTACTTGTTAATTTACCTTGGAAAAATTAGGTCATCTTCAAAGCTGGCAGTGTGGCTTATAAACTTGGCAAATTGTCTAATTAAAAGCTTCTCTTAGATTAAAAAAAAAAAGGAAAAAATTATTAGTATCGGTAATGTTTTCCTTTTCGTGGTTTGTGTACATATAGGTATATGTCACTCCTCATGTTGCCCTAAAAGTATGTTGACTGTTAACAGTTCATCTCTTCTCTTCTACAGCTTCCAAGTCTGTTATAAACAGTATGCTACGGGACCCTTCTCAGATTCCAGATGGAGTTCTAGCAAATCAGGTCTATCAGGTATTAATCACAGCTGTCTATTTTCAGTGGCAGTGCTATCTGCCTAGCAGAGTAAAGGATTTTAAACCTCATTTAATTACTGTCATCATAAACTATCACTGAGGTCAGGGTGCACCATAAATGGCAATGCAATATTTGCGAGAAGAGCATTTCACTTTTTAATAGCTTGCTTTTATAGTGAATCAAAAGCATGTGATTTTTGTTTTCTGTGATTAAATCTTAACAGCCTTTTGATAGCTTTTTGTTTTTGTTTTTGTTTTCTAAAGAAAAGTAATTACTGCTTTTAGGACAGTAGTTTATGGAGCCGTTTTGTAGTCACCCCAGACCCCTTCTCTGTTTTGTCTGCAGTGCATCGTGAACGACTGCTGTTATGGACCACTGGTGGACTGCATCAAACAGTATCCTTTCCCATAAAATTTTAGGTGCACAATTGACGAGCTCAGACTCAGTGGAGAAAATGTGTCTAGCTTTAACCTGACATAAAGTTCTGCTTCACAAAACACATTTCATACTCTCCTACTTTACATTCAGTCAGCTGGAGGGTCACTGCAGACCATCCTTTCCTTCAGCTTAAGGAAAATCGGATGGGCCACGGGAGGCTGTCGGCTTGGCTGTTCTGTGCACAGGCTTAGCTCAAACTGCCGGAGTTTGAGAGAGTTTAAAGGTACAGTCATTGGGCACATAACTTACTGTCTGTGAGTGTAGCTCACCAATTCAATGAACATTAAAAAAAAAAAAAAGAGAGAGAGAGAAATCTGTATTTAAAATGAGCCAAATTCAGTTGGGTTTCCTAGAATAAATTTAGAGCCTGGAGTTCAAGGATGATGTGATTAAAATGCCACGCCGACCATCGCATCAGAAAGGGCAGTAGATTCTTGTTGCTTAAGTGCTGATTACAATCCACACTGCCATTTGGATCCCTAATAAACAATTTTAGAGAAACCAAGCTAATTTTTCCCTCTGGACTGAATTTAAGGCTATGAAAACAGATGTCCAGTCATTCTTCATTAAAGACATTGAGATTACCAAAGAGTTAATGCTTCTTTCTTGAAACAGGATTTGAGCAGTCACTACTTTATGAAGGAGGATGTGCTTCATTCATACATTTAGTAGTATTATGGCAATAATTTGATAATCCTGGGTGAAAAATGCTATTTAAAGGGCCAATAACTATTAATTTTTTTAATGGAAATTATCTTCCACCTGAGTCCACGAGTCTTGCATTTCTTAATACTGTAACAGCCTTCCTGATAGACGTTTTGTGAGTGTGGGTAGCACTGTGACCCATATCAGACTCAGGGCTACCAATCTGGAAGCTTTCTGTTGAAAGCCTTTTTTCCTGAAAGTCAAGTGTGTATGTGTGTGTGTGTGTGTGTGTGTGTGTGTGTGTGTGTGTGTTTATCCCACCTTGTTTTCACAAAGGCTTAGAGTCTGAAATTTTTGTAAGGAAACTCACTCATTTTCTTTTTTATAAAGTTAACCTTTGAAAAAATAATCTCTTAGCAGAGCCCTCTTATAAGAATATTCACTACCTAAGTTAAAGCCCTTTGCATATTTATCCTTCAAATCTGTTCCCCCCAATGTAGTTTAAATTAATAAAATCACAGCACTGTCATAAGCTTGCCTTTTTATTAAACCAAATTGAAACCATGCTTCTATTTTCAGTATAAAATTAATGATAGCGTTAGAAATTGTAGGAGTGCCAACCTCATGTTTCTACAGTGATAAAGTTTAGCACATTTGTATAACAACTAACACCATCAGAGTATCTGGGGCGGAATTACATGTTAATTTTAAAGCACATAAAATAGTTAAAAATCAATTTAAAGTTAAGGTTTTAAAAGCATAATGTCTTTTGAAGGATTGCATATTGATTTTAAATATAACTATCTAATTATATATGCATGGACTAAAGTATGAAGTCAACTGCTTTGTAAATGCCGGGAGGCTATTTTTCAGTAATAGTTGAGATGCTTACGGGAAACTAGATTGCTGTATTGCTGGCTAAGAAAATGGCTTGTGAGGTTATTTACAAGTTTTGCCCCATGGTCACTGCCATACATCAATAATAGGTATTATTATAGACAAAGTCTAAGTGTTTTCTGCTTACAGAGCATTATAAATTCTGTTCAGAGTATTTTCTTTACATTTTTGCCATCATTCATTTTCCTTTTTTGGCTGTGTTATTGCCGGTAGAATTTAATGTAGTACATGATTTCAATTGATAAAGCTAATGATGTATGTCTATAAATTGCATTCACTGACTAGATTATAATTTTGCAGTTCCATTATGCCTATTGCCGGTAAAATTACTGTTTTTATAAGCTTTGTGTTCTAAACCTTGTATTTTATATATGTTTATATCAAGCAAAGAATAATCAAGAAGTATGTCTTTCCCAAATTTCAAATTGGTGATTGCTTTTACCATGCAGAATAAAACAAGCTGGGAAATTTATAGAGAACCAATTTTATTTTTGTACTGAGGTAGTAGTAGTTTCATATAATGTAAATATACTTGGATAGATGTTTCCTAGATGGATCCACAGGAATTATTTTATTTCACACTGAATAAAAATTAGTAGTTTTCCATGTGAGTGAAAATGCTATTTGTGTGTTGTTCTGATAATTTAGTAATGTTTACATGGCTTACTGTTGGTAAATTACATCATTTTGTAAGAAAGAAAGTACACATTTAGTAAATAGAATAGGTGCAAAAATCTTTTTACTCCAATATGAAAATGTTACATGTAGACATTTGTGTAAGTAGAATAAAGGAAATTGGTCATTTACAAATAAGACACCATGGAAAGCATAGTAGCTAAGTGAATATAAATTGTCATTGTGCTTTCTTTTTCTTTTCGTGTCTCCAACATTTTTTCCTGCATAGCCATGACCATCCACACCCCTCCTTCCACAAATAGAGCCACTGACACAAAAGGTGTGAGAAAGCAGCCACCTCAACTTTCCCAAGTGTGACTCTAGGACACAGCTATTACACAAAACCTAAACAGAGTAGCAAGGAAAGATAATGATGCAGGAAGCTTAAAATGCTGTGGGTTTCATTTCTGTACCATCAGTAACCTCAGTTTCATGATTCAACATTTTAGATGTAAATAATTTACAACAATAAAAGTGAGAGCACATTTATGTGGATTAGAAGTAAATAATTTAGTTCTAACATGTGGGTTGCCCCTAATAATGAGAGACCGTTGAGACGTATTCATCAGATGTCTTCAGTGGACTATACAAATATATGAAATTTTGTGATTTGAAAAGTTTTGTTCCTTTATTCTGTTTCCAATTAGAAATTAAATAAACACAGCCATGTGCATGGTGAGGGGAGGAGACAACAGAAGGAGAAATTACAATGATGAAGACTTGGGGCTCATTTTGAGCCCCAAGTGGACATGAGTGGCCACATCTCTCAAATTATTATTTAAATGATATTCACCTGTATGATAAAGGGCAGATAGTGCTCTAGGAATTTTTTAAACAAATAATGCATACATTTTGTTTCATTTAAATTGCCCTCTTGGAATGCATGATCAGAATTAGAGTCTCTGGTAAGCTGAGGAGTTACACGACCAGGTTGACATTATCCAGTGAGGAATCGGATAAATAATATCAAATGCTTTTGACAGAATCGAGTACCAGCATAGGATAATGCTCTTTTTCAAACTTTGTGCAGTCTCATCCTTTTGGAAAATAGAGCAGAATTCCCAGTCCTATTCCTGATGTAATTATTTGCCAGCCTTCTTGAACCTTGCTTTCTGTGATTATAAAAATGGGACTAATAATAGTACCTATTCATGTGGTGGTGGTGAAGATTAAATAAGATGGCACCCCACGTGGAAATGCAAATCAAAACTACAATGAGATGTCATTTCACATCTGTCAGAATGGCTAAAATCCACAACACAAGAAACAGGTGATGGCGAGGATGTGGAGAAAAAGGAACCCTCTTGCCCTGTTGATGGGAATGAAACTGTTGTAGTGGAAGACAGTATGGAGGTTTCTCAAAAAGTTAAAAATAGGACCACCCTATGATCCAGTGTTCACACTACTGAGTCTTTACCCCCAAAATACAGAAACACTAATTCAAAGGGATACTTAAACCCCTATGTTTATGTAGCATTATTTACAATAGCCAAGATATGGACGTAGCCCAAGTGTCCATTGATAGATGGAGGAATAAGATGTAGTGTATGTACACACACATACATACACACAATGGAATATTATTCAGCCATAAAAAGAATGAAATATTGCCATTTACAATGATATGGATGGATCTAGAGAGTATATTGCTAAGTGAAATAAGCCAGTCAGAGACAAATACCATATTTCATTCATATATGAAATTTAAGAAACAAAAGAGCAAAGGAAAAAAAAAAAGAGAGACAAACCAAGAAACAAGACTCTTGACTATAGAGACCAAACTAATGGCTACCAGAAGGGAGGTAGGTGGGAGGATGGGTGAAATAGGTGATGGGGATCGTGGAGTGCACTGGTGATGACCACTGGGTGATGTATGGAAGTGTTGGATCACCATATTGTACACCTGAACCTAATATATCACTAAGTATTTTAACTATACTGGGATGACAATTTTTTAAAAATTAAAAAAAAGAAATGATAGGCTGGGATGGTAGCAGAGGAAGTAGTAAAAATTTGGGGACTGATGCATTTAGTTGTAAGTTGACATCAACAAGAGTTGCCCATGTATTGAAAGGAGTGTGGGAGCAAAGTTGGCGTCAAGGACTCCTGCATTCTGGTTTGAAGAGCATGGAGTTGTCAGTAACTAAGACGGTAATGAAACAAATGGCATGTGCATGGGTGAGCAGCAGAATATAATGAATCTGTGAAACTATAACAGTAAAATAACCAAAGTTTATTGAGGACTTATAAAAAAAAAATTAAACCCCAAGTGTTTAACACAAAGGCTTAGTGTTACAGTATTTAAGAAATATTAGCTAATAGCAATTATTATTTTTTTAATTATTAAATTTATTATTTAATAAATAAATTATTAAAATTATTATTTTTGCATAATTAAATTTAGTACTTTTCAGGAAGTTGTATGGAGGTCATACAAAAGGCTTTGTTGTGTTCCAGTCCTCTGCTTGGCACACTTGAACCATATGACTGTGTATGCATTCCTTTCTAAGCCTTGGTTTCCTCATCTGTAAAATAAGGATGATAATAACTACGGAAGAAATAACATACATAAAGTACTTAACCCAGTACATAACTCATAGTAATCATGCCAAGACTTTACATGTTCCTGTACATATCTATTTCTACCCATAGGACAATGTGTGTGCACGAGGAAGACTTGAAGCGTCCTCTGCACCCACACGCCCAACACACAGTCCTTTGCAACATGCAGTATTTTCCTGCAGGGTGCCTGGAATTCTCAGCAAGTCAGCTATTTGGCTTCCCACATCACAGAGCATCACCAACCGAAGGCTGCAAGTGGGACGGAATCTAGAAATGCTGGCTCTGGAACAAGTATGGATTCTTAGACGATTTAAAGAACTCTGGAAGATTGGAAACTCCTTTAAGGCAAAGCCTAGCTGGTATTCTTTGCTGCTCTTAGTTAGTGCTTAATAAATGTACTAGTTGAATTGAGGGATTTTAATATAGTACAAAGGACGTTTAAAATGACTCCCCCTCCTTTCAAACGAATATAAGGTACACATCCCTTTACAAATCTTTAGTTGCCCAAATGCATGTAAACATTACAGAAATAGGAAAATTCCAATGAATCATTTAAATGAGGCATGCATGAAATCTCATTCCTCAGAGATGTGGGGTAACAGTGGCAATAGTTGCTATGATTACTCTATTTTCCGTTCCATCTAAAAGTAGAGACCTGGTATTAGCGTATTTTTAATTGTATAATTCCACCTGTGTTACCTTCCTTAACTAAAACTTCTCAGTGCCATTGGTCATGAGCATGAAGTCCTGCTAAGAGACATGCTTCTGGAGAAAAACCTGTCCTTCCTAGGTAAGTATCACTTACATCCCTTCTCACTTGTAATATCTCCATGAGTGCTTAAATATATATTTTTAAAAATCTTCCACTCACAGTTATTATGTACTAAAGGAAGAGTGAATGATGATTGATGCTGTGCATGTTATCTTTTATTGATTTAGAACTGAGCAGGAACTCAGTTACCTAATCCCTATATATACAGCACATGCACAGGCTTACAATTAATATTTTATAGAATAAGTGGCTGAAAAAATGCCTTAATATCTGTTGCAGTATTACTTTTGGTGTCATGAGATATTAGCCATAATCTAAGCCTTATGAGAAAGAAACAAAAGAAATATTGTCTATAAAATGCTTTACATGTTAAAAAGAATAGTTAGAAAAATTCATGTTGGATATGTTTGTCTCACATATGGAATCAGAGTACTTTTACTTGAAAGTCAAATATTAAGCTTTTATTATTTTTATGTGAGACATTAGTTGTCATTGTAGATGTAATGTGATTTTTAAAAATCTCACATGTATACATGGACATGTGTTTTTGTGTGTGTGTGCCAATATGGAATCTTGTTACAGATTATTATTTCTTTCAACATCTGAAGCATTAAAATTAAGCCTTGAAGGGCATACATGTGATAACTGATCACAGAAACCATAAAGCACTCTACAGTGAATTAATTCCTCTTCTCCATTGTGATGTGATAATTTTAAAGGTTGTATACAAACCTAAATGTGCATTGTACACATCTGTTATATGTAGATATTTAAGTCTGCATAGTGTGTTTTTTTAGGTCGAAAAAAATCACAGTATATTGGTTTACACGTCTTTATTCCAAAAATGGACAAAGATTTGGCCAAGAAAAGTCCATTGGATGGTCTTAACATCGAGTTGGGGAGGGATGTTGAAGACAGGCCTGCAAAAAGTCTAATTCTTACTATTTAATATTCTTATTAATGAGCTGGAGAATGGAGTTGAAGGTATTATCAGGTTGTTGATAATTTTGAAATGGGAGATCTCATAAATATTCTCTAGCAGGGGCTAAAGAAAGTTGATTTAGGAAAATGGCCTCAAATTAGTGAATTACACTTCAATATGTAAAAGTAGCAAGTTTTTCATGTACGGAAAGAGAAGCCAAAGGCCTACATATGATCTAAGCTGAGTTGCAGGTTCTTGACTCCCTTAATTCTGGGAACTGTGTTAGACTGAATTGACCATGGCATGCAAAGACATTGCAGAAAAATGGCCAGAGTCATTAGCACCTGCATACAAGTTCAGAAAGGGGACTTCCTATTCATGGGTCCCATCTAGTTCTCTGTGTTATCGGGTCTAGAAGTAACTATTTTATTAAAGTATAACCCAAAGGTGATACTTAACTGATCTCTAAATGATCAGTTTAGCTGACTCCATGTAACATCAGTGTTGTTGTTAAGCATTTTCTTATCAGCATATAAAGAAGTTAATTTATTCTATGCATTTTAAGCATTTTAATGTAGTACTGAATTATTACAAGTTTATTTACAAGTTAAAGCATGAGAAGTCAAAGCCTTGTATGAAATATTGTTCTGGGGTTTTCTTTTACCTTGTGTATACTCCTTCAGAGTGATAAATTAGGTCTAAAGTACTGTGCCAGGTAAATTTAGATAGATTATCATTTAAAATTGACTATAGAAAAATATTGGTTTATAAATAGACCAGTAATCTGATATTTTCTCATTTACATGTATACATCTTGAATTTTGTTGCAGAGCTATTACAAACATGTTTGTTTTACTTTGATTCTTTTAGAAGCAAAAGTAAAACTGATCTCTCCCTCTCTCTCTCTCTCTCATTCTTTAGGTTTCTAATCTGTCTACTACTTTCAAAAAAACAAGGATTCTTATTTTTACATATTAACCCTTCTTAAGAATTACGACTTCCCTGAAAGTCTATACCATTCTAAATTTTCCACTCATTGTGCTATATATGTAATTTTTTTTAAGATTTTATTTATTTATTTGACAGAGAGAGATCACAAGTAGACAGAGAGGCAGGCAGAGAGAGAGAGAGAGGGAAGCAGGCTCCCTGCTGAGCAGAGAGCCCGATGTGGGACTCCATCCCAGGACCCTGAGATCACGACCCCAGCCGAAGGCAGCGGCTCAACCCACTGAGCCACCCAGGTGCCCCTATATATGTAATTTTATAAAATACATACCTTATATCACCTTTTTACCAATAGAAGAGAAAAATTAAAATAACCTTTATTTTAACACTAATAATTTTTTGAATTTCCTTGATCCATAACCATACTCTGAACAGTTGTTACGGCACAAGATTTAACCAGGCACTATTGGAAAGAAAAAAAAGAAGAGCCCTTTTCATTAAAGATTTGTGTACTCATGGATTTATCCTATTTCATACATTTATCCATTTGTACTTCTGTGGATAGGAATCAAAGTTGAATAAATAAAGTTTAGTTTTTCCAACTAAAAAAATATGTTTTATTCATACATTTATTCATTTATTCCAAAAATAAGTTATTGAGTTAGGTACTATTTATTAGGAACGAAACATTAAGTCAGATGAAGTCCCTGCTTTTGTGGAATTATGGTCTAGTAGGGAGATAAGCTGTAAACAAATGTATACATTTAATTTCTAGCAATTTCTCAGAGGTCTTAAAATTGTTTTATTTATTATTCATGCATTGTTTTCAGCTAACTCTTGTTGAGCATGTTTTCTACACTAGTTAGCATGAAGACAATGGTAAGCATTCTGTCCCCTCTTGATGCACACTGTTGCTATGTCCAGCCCAGCAAGAATACAGTCCCATCTCTAGTGCATCTCAGTAGGTTCTCACTTGATGGTCTTGATAATAAAAAGAAATACATTTGAGGCTGTTGTCGTGCTACATCTAGTAAACTTTTGAAAGAAAGGTATAGATTATACTAAAAATCAATAGGTACCCTTTATATAGAAGAAAATGCTACTGGCTCATAAGCTACTTTTCCTAAAGTGGTGATAGAATCTCACATATGCATCTGCTCTCTCACCATCACCTTCCTGTCACCATGTGTTTCTCGGCTGGCTAGTTGAGCTCTTAACTTGGTTATCTTACCACTGTGCTAACCAATCTTTCCTTCCAATGGTTCAGCAGACATATATCTTTTATTTTTTTTTTTTTTAAGATTTATTTATTTATTTATTTGACAGAGAGAAATCACAAGTAGGCAGAGAGGCAGGCAGAGAGAGAGGAGGAAGCAGGCTCCCTGCTGAGCAGAAAGCCCGATGCGGGGCTCGAACCCAGGACCTGGGATCATGACCTGAGCCGAAGGCAGCGGCTTAACCCACTGAGCCACCCAGGCGCCCCCAGACATATATCTTTTAAGTACTTACTTTGGGCAGGCACCATTAGGGTTAAAAAAATAAATAAATAAAAGCTGAATCCAACATGGAGCCTCCCAGGAAAATTTCAGATAAGTTTCAGGTAAGTTTGTGTCAGTTCTTTTCAAGGATAGTACTATAGAATTAACATTTCTTGATCAGCATTTAAAGTCTGAGAAGATGTGAAGAGCCTGTTGCCGGCTCCTAGGTATAGATGCACAAAGAGCCCTTCTTAAGCTTTAAATTGAGCAACAAGCATTGTGATCATCCTTATCCCCTCTGCTGAGGGTCCGTTCCATTTCTAATATCAACAAAATAGAAAATGTACTATAACAACTGGAGGAGATGTTTTGATTTTTCTCTCTCCGGTGATTAACGAGACCATGTCTTGTTGTCTCCCCTCACCCCCGGCCTCTCCTTCTCAGGGGTAAGGAGGAGCTTTGGACAAAAGGTAAGGGAGGAAAGGAAAACAGTGATAGTGGGAAGATGATGAGACTCTGTGCACTGTCAGAGACTGTGAAAGAGCTTATCCGAGACTGGAGACAAACTGTTCATCCTCCATGGGCTGGCATGTCTCCAGGTCAGGGGGACTTTCATTAGTGCCTTCCACAGCCACTGTCTGGTGCAAATTCTTGTTACATTTGGCTTAATAAGGATGGCTCTGGAGATACGGTATTCTTTCCAGTGAATGTTGCCCTGTTAGTAGAAGCTAACAATTATTTTGAGTGACACCTGAGAGGCAGTTGCTTTTTCCCTGCCCCACCGTCCCATGTTTGGTCTTGCCGTATGACAAACCAGCATATTTTACATGGGTGCTTTTCTAGCATTCGTGTGTAACTCTGTAGGACTCCAGGAGGGTATAATCTGTAAAGCCAAGGAGGCTTAGTGAGGGATGTCCCTTGCTGTAAAAAATTAGGATCTTTGTTTCTAGGAGTTCATCTGCTCCTGCTGCTTTATTCCCCACCTGAAGCAATAGTGCTCTGTTGGGGGAGTGATTATGATGTGACAAACGGGGGATTATGACTTCAGGTGAAGAACAGGCAGCAGGAACAGATGAGATTTAAAGTGCTGAGGTTGTGTTTATGGGCAGATGTTAGCAGTAGAGAATAAGAGACTAGAAATAAAACATATGATTATATAGGCTAAAGGGAAATGACATGGTTGGGTATTTCATAAGGTATCAAGTATTTAAATTCCTATCTCTCTGAAGGTTAAAAATAAGATGCAGTCTTCAGAATAATGGGAATGGGATATTGGAAATGGGATATAGGGAATTGGGTCCTTCTTCCTTCCTGAGGAAATTGTCATGGTGTGGGATCAACTTACTCCCCTTACTGAATATGTTTGTGTGGACTTCTCCTTGGGACCAAGAGAAGAGAATCAGATACATATATGCTGCCAGAAGACAACACAGTCTCTGGAACTTTGACGACAGCTTACCCTGTCCACTTGACTATAATAGTCTTTCCACTCTGGGCCCTTCCCTCCTCATGGCTCTGGGTGGATAACTCATGTCTGCTGATTGTCTGCTTTCCTGGCCACTGAGGAGATACTGGAACTGCTTGGTTGTAACAAAAATCAAGTCAAACTACATTATACACATACTCAAGGATGTGTATCTGGAAAGTCCAAAGGAAAGAAGTTTGCTTCTGGTGTGTATAGAATCCAGAAGACAAAAAAAAATGTCTTCAGTCTCTTTTCCTACCTCTTATGTTCTCTTTTTTCTATGTGGCTTCATTCTTAAGCAATAAAGATGATCCTTGGTAGTTGCTTGTTGTCTATTCCTTAGACTTCTTAGTCCCAGAGACAAGTTGGTCAATCTCTTCAGCCCCATAATGCAACTGAGGAAGGGCTCTAATCTGCTACAACTGTCCACCCTGAGGCTGATAGTTGGGGTTCATGTTATTGGTCATTCCCCAGAATCAGAATCACATCATCAGAGTAGGATAGCTTTGTCCGACAGAATGGGTTGCAGGACCAAAAAACTCAAATATCTCACTCCACAGAAAATTAATTACAGGTTGGAGCTTTAGTCCCCATGATGAAAAGGCATTGCAAGTCAAATCTGTTGTGTTGTGAGATTGGCCTCTAGAGTGCATGCATGTGTGTGTATGTGTGTAGAAGATCCTTTTTGTGTCTCAGAACTGCTAATATTCTTTTCTTCATTGAGATTCATTCTGGGACAGATGGAGCTGGCCCTGCAAAAGGGTCTGACATCAATACGACAGCTTAAAAAACAAAAACAAACAAACAAACAAACAAACACCTGGAGCAAAGGGTAACATTCAGCCATTCCTCAGAATGTGGAAGTTGGAAAGTGTTCCATCCAATGCCCTTGTTCTGTTTAGTGGAAACTAGCCCCGGCCAGTGCCTTTCCAACAACTTGCCCTTTTCACTCAACCATTCTGATGTGTCCCTTCTTTTATGGCATTCAGCCCATATAGAAGAGTTCCACTTCTGTTGTTGATTTTCATATTTTCTGTCTCCACAGCCGCTGGTTGGCAGGGACCAGCCTGCTCTGCCCTACTTTGTACTGTCCTGGCTTTGTGACCTCCCATTTGTTTCCTATCTTTAGGGCACTTCAGTTTTCACTAGTATTGTCCCCTGAAGACATAAGCAAAGGACAAGGTCAGAGCAGTCAGTTGTATTCCTTATTAGTAGCTTTGATAAGAGGCTTTGGGGGAAGAAATTGAAACTAATGGCTGTAATGAAGTTTGGGGTTCTCTGAAGATTTTATCTGTGCTGTGGGTCTCCCCATTAAATGCATATCTGTTCTGTATACCTTTGCTCATGGTATGCATATCATAGTAACATCTATTGCTGAAACCTTGTTGACTTCTTAAATTTGGTAGAAAAGACTGTGAAACTCACTCTTTGAGAACATAAAAATATGGATATGAAGGTCATAGCTCCAAGTATTAAATGAGACAGTGTTTTGGAAAACACATACACACACACAAAAACAAAATCCTAGAATAGAAAAGATATACTGTA
This sequence comes from Lutra lutra, assembly GCF_902655055.1. NCBI lineage: Eukaryota > Metazoa > Chordata > Mammalia > Carnivora > Mustelidae > Lutra > Lutra lutra. The sequence continues at coordinate 56,680,015 of NC_062284.1, forward strand.
GTTTTCATTTGTGTTCATGTATATCTTTTGCCTTTCCTCAATTTAATAGAAATGTAATAGGTGTTAAGATTCTTTTCATCATACAATGTAATTTAACCTAGCATTTTAGAAACCTTTGGACAAATTCATAGATAAAAGGCCATGTCAGAATGTTACTTTTCATTTTTAGATGTCATGAACTGGAATTTTGCATAATTTTCCGGGGAAAAACTGTATTTCTTAAAAAATTTAAAGCCTTTTAATAAAACAAACAAAACCTCAAACCTTTCCTTGGTAGTCCTCATGCCCTTCTATGATTCTTAAGTATATGTTAACTAGTTTCAGATGTGTTTTGTTCTCTGACTCAAAATCAGCCCTTTATTTTAGAAAAAGAAATTGTGTAATTAGTACTTAATTGCTTTGGATATTTTGGGGCATTTAGAGGAGAGGGTAATTAAAAGGCCAGAGAAATTAAACTTTCACAGTGTTCTTTACGTATATGTAATTCCTTTTTTAAATGCCCTCTAAAGGCAGGCCTGACAACTTAAAAATAAATGAAGACCTGGGTTGCTTTTAAAAATTTAACATCAGTTTTATCTGTGGATGTAGTCTCATTGATTTTTTTTAAACTTCACTTGGAGAGAGGGCCATTGAAATGCTAGAAATCAAGAGATTATCTAGTTCATTTCCTCTTTAGGCATATGTCACCTAAATAATATTGGACAGATGGCCATCACCCCTCCTGTGCTTCAAGATCCTCCAGGAGGAGAATAAGAATTTTCTGCTACTTCATAAATGTCACACATGATCAAGTTTAAATATTTGCCTTAATTAAAAGTGGTATGCAGTCTGTTGGGACGAACTAGAACTTGGTTGATGTATCTTTAGCTATCCAAGAAGCCTAGGTCATGGTGAGTCACCTCACTCCTCTGGGCCACTTGTGTATAAGCTGGATTACTGGACTAGCAATCTCTAAGACTTTACAAGTTCAGAAATACTGTGTTTCATGAGTCACACACGTTATCTAAAAACCCCACATTTTTGTGGACCTCAAGGCTAAGAAGTCTGCTTTTAAGCAAGAATATTCTGTTAATTTTGGTAATGAGCACTTGAACTGTGACATCAACAAGCTTAGTAGTTACAAAATATATTGTTTTTTTTTTTTACATACACCTTAAATATGAGCCTTACTTCATATTTACTATATTCAGTGAATAAGATAGTTACAGGATTGGAGATTGATTTCATATTGATCCCCAACATTTTGGGAAGTAATACTAAAAGCACTATTCTTAAAGATTGCTATTACTCTTTTTTGCCTTTTCTAGCTAACATTATTCTTCAATTTTTCCCTTAATTCTGATCTTTTTTTTTTTTTCCTTGAAGAAAACATTAGGTTACTGAAACATCCAATTTTCTACTTAGGAAGTTCAAAGAATCCTAAGTAACCATTTGACTCCAGTATGTACAAAGAGCTATAAAAACCTCAACAAAATGTGTAATTCTCAAGGAAAATATAAATTGCAAAATTGACTGTTAGAAGAGACAAAAATTGAAACAGATTGGTAGCCATCAAAGAAATGGGAAAAGTAACCAAAGAGCTACACCACCCTAGCTCCAGGCTCACTTGTTTGTGAGGAATTCTGCCCATACTTAAAGGAATGGATAATACTTAAATACTTAAATGTTATTTAAATATTGCAGATCAAAGAAAAAAACTAGGAAAACTTCCCATGAGTATTAAGGAAAGGGATGCAGTTCCTTCTTTGATGATTGAGATGAATCTCAGAACAAACAGTTGGGACCCAGGAGAAAGATAGCAGTAAAAGATACCAAATAAACTTTGGGCCACATTTGTTGTCCCTGTGCCTTGTTGATAAATGAGAAATTATATCAGGAAAGAAAGTTATTAAGTCAGTCTAAGTTGGCTTTGTAGAAGGCATGAGTATTCCTTAAAATGTAGTTGTGTTTTATTCAGTTAGCCGTTTGAACATTAAATACAAAGCATACGTTGGTGGTATGAGTGGGGCAATGAATAGGCTTTAAAAAATGAAAAGGAAACACTTCCTGTCTTCAGAGCAAATGCTTTGCACCCAGTATGTGGGAAACCAGGAATAAGCACAATAAGACAAGGGAAAGAAGCCAGAATGAACAGAAAGGAAGAAGTGTGGGCTGGTGACTGAGCCATAACCTCTAGAACATGGAGTTAGAACCCCGAAAAGGTGGTCAACCATACCCAATGGTTTGGATAATGATGTTGTGGAAGGAATCTTTCAAGGTCCGGAGCCCAAGAAAGGAGCATAATACAGAGGCCAGGAAATCAGACCAGATGGATGGGGCTGACCTTAAAAAATCTCCCAGGGGGATGATCCATGATAGAAAGTTCTCCTGGAGCCTAAACCAGGTGAGCAAGGCCACCTGCTCATAATGCTACTCCCTGTACTTGTGCTGTCATTTCCTCTGAACTTTGCCCGCACTGTTCCCTCCTTCTTTCTTAGGAAGTCTAAGATGAAAGTAACAGTGTGAAGGTTGAAACAGGGATGGTAGGGCAGTGAGAGTTTAGTAAATTAAAGAATGGGGAAGAGATACATAATAAGGTATTTCAAATATGTGGGTTAACCTCTTAATTTTTTTTTTTTTTAAATGTGATGTCACTAGTGGTGAAACAGATTTCTAGAAGCTATCCTTTTGGGTACAATTACTATAGGATCAACTTCAAACTGAGAGGGAGTGATAGAGGGAGGTAAGGGGAGAGAGTGGAGTGAGAAAGTATGTGGTTTATACTTCGAAGTTCTCCAGTGAAGGATGGAAAGATTCCTTAGCCTCACCTGATGTTTTCTGCCCAACTTTTGTGTGTGTGTGTGTCACATTAAGTAAGTGACAAAATTTAAATTGTAGGTATTGTGTTGGTAATTTTGGTGCAGTGAACAGGAGTGCAACATCTGCTTTTAAAGGAGTTTTAGTATGTGCATTTGGATAGCTTGGTGACCTTTGAAATTTTGTTTTGAGCTGCTCTCAGAAACAATCATTTTTCTTTCTGAAACAGATTCTAACATCTGTAAAGGTTGATCAAGCTAGGATAAGTTTTAATAAAATATTGGTCTCTGCTTTTTAATGTCAACCCAGCTTTTAAAACTGTTCATCAGCTACAGGAAACATCAGCTCAAGGTGCTTAAGTTGCTTTTAATAAATGTCTTTGCCTTTAAATATTCTTGTTGTGGCCAGTGTATTGAGAGCATAGAAGTTTGTCCCAGTCTTGTTCATCTGCATTCCAGTTTTTCAAATTCTCTTGTTTTTCCAGTAAAATTATTTAAATTTGTATTTCCTTATCTCAATAGTTAACTTAAATTTTTTTATATTTCAAGGAGGGGAGATTGTTCTGAATTCTGGCATCAATCCTCTACCGTCTGGGTAAAGGACTTTATCCACTTTTAACAAAATTTCACTTAACTATCTAGTTTAAATATGCCTTGTCATTAAAAGGTTATTTACGTTTCAAATGCTGACCTTTCAAGATGTACACAAGAGTGTTCTAAAACAGAGTTTCTGAACATTGGCCATGAAACCACTGTCTTGGGCTGACAAATGGATTGGAAATAAGCTACCCAACACTGGGAATGGGCCATTAATTTTAATCAAAGGTGATGCAGGAAGGCGAATGGGATGCATGACAATGTCAACAGCCCAGTAGGTGTTAAGAGACCACACAGCCTTCCTTGTTACTTGGTTGGGCCATTAGTTGAGGTTGGGTGAAGACAGAAAGCCATGTCTGGAATTGAATGACCAGGTCACTCCAAAATCTAATGGAGAACTCCTCATTTCAGAAATCACATTGTAATGCCATTAGAAGTCAAGGACAGCATTTAAAAAATATTGGAAGATTTTTTTTTTTTTTTAAACCAAGCACCTTGCTAGTTTTTTCCAACTTTGTCAAGCTCTCTGTTTCCTGCCTCCTTTCCTTCTGAATGGATCATTGATATTTACAGAGGATCAGGAAATCGAACAGACTTAGAAAAAGATCTCAAAGCCTGTTTGCTTTTCAGAATTACATATTGTTAGTTGTAAAACTCTGGCAAATGCCAGAAACAATAGCATACCAAAGGAATTAAGCAGGGCAATTAATTCTCTGTAGTGATCTCATTGTCCTTGTCCCTTTCTATGTTCTTGTGTATAGGAATAGTTTTACTAATTGAAACTAAACTTTCTTAATTGCTTTAATGAAAACATTTGTTTTATAATTGTAAAGGCCACTGTGCTTGTGCCTGACTGTAAATTGTCAATATTGCCTGATAACATTAGTGATATTCACGGTGGTGAAAGCCTTTTCTTTTAATCAGTAAGTATATTTCATTATTTTGAGTATTTTCAATTACAAAAAAAAAGGTAGCATATGACAGCTTGAATTAATGATATTTATAATAAAGACATAAAAATGCAGAAGGGACAAAGAGGCATTTTTATATCTATGTTTCAGGTTTGTTAAGAAAGTTCATTTATTCTGACATAGCCGTGCATGCATAAGAAAGATATGTGTGACTGCATTAGTAATTTTTACACATTTTTAAGAAAGAAAAGCAATTATATTGCTGTCTTGTTAATGAAACACTGTACAAGTAATAGTATTTGTTCTTCCTATAGATGAAGATCAGCTCCGTGCAAAGGGTTATGACAAAACGCCAGACTTTATTTTACAAGTTCCAGTTGGTAAGTCCTTAAACTCTCTTAAGCATTTGTTTATAGTGAAAGGGGATGTGTTTTCTCCATAGGTTAATTTTTTTTTACTTTTTGTTAATATTAGCAAATGTTACCAGAGTAGATTAGCTTTAAATGGGTGAAATTATTGGAAAAGATTATTTTAGAATGGCAGAAAATAATAGGTTCAGAAGAAATATCTACCTTAAAAATGTTTACCTATGTTTGAGAAATAAACAGGTCTTCGGAAAACATTTTGGGTGCCATTGTCAGGTCATTTCTCTAAGTCCTGAATCTTTAAACATGGTTCCTCTGAAAAGCCAGGCTGGCTCACTTGGATTTGCTTTCACAGAACTTGTCCACTTACAGAGGCAGTGCCAGAACAGGAGGGGGATTTTTTGAAAATGATGATGAAACCGAAAGGGATGTGATTATAGCATAAATGGTCTTTGTAGGAACGGTTGAGTTTTTTATAATTTCTTCCATCGACGACAGCAAGGGTCGAGCCTCTGCTCATTAATGTGAAGCACAGAGAGGCCTAGATAGAGTTTAGTATTTCCAATCTTCCCTTCTCTTTCCTCTGTATTAGTAATGCTTTGTCCCTTAGCCGTAGAAGGGCACGTAATTCACTGGATTGAAAGCAAAGCCTCATTTGGTGATGAATGTAGCCACCATGCCTACCTGCATGACCAGTTCTGGAGCTACTGGAATAGGTAAGGTCCCATTATTTTTCTCTTAAGATAAACGATACTCAGCTGAAATCTCATTAGAAAAAATATTTTGTTTAGCTGGTAAAAATGCTAGTAGCCTTTGTTCCTGGTAAATACCGAGACTTGATTAATGTATTCATTTCAGATAATTTAAACTTCTCTGCTTTCATAATGTGGATTCATTTTTTAAAACTAAAAATCTCTGCATACGGTCAAAATTAGTATATACTCTCTCTCATTTTCCATTTTACAGCGATAATACTGGTAGCGCTCAAAATAGGAATAATAAGGTGGGGTGCCTATTATGATACTGACACTAACTTTTTATTGTTTGGCTGTGAAATTTATGCTTACTCTCAGACCTTTAAAAAGATCATATCCTCAGCTGAGGGAAGTATCCAAATGATATCAAAGATCAAAACGATTGGCCTTCCAATAGAAAAACAGTTTACCTACCAACTTCAGTCAACAGTCCTAAAGGCATGGAAATCTCATCAATTAAGGGAAAAGGTTGGAGGGTAGGATGCTTTATTATCAAATTCCCACCATGTGCCTGGGCCTTCATATTCTCTCAGCTAATCCTCACAAGGAAGTTACGTTTCCCCCCATTTTAAAGATAATCGATTCTCAGAAAGAAAATAAGGTGCCACACAGTTAGTCGCCATGCGTTTGTGTTTCTCGCTCCCAAACTCAGTGCACTTTCCCTTGCATTTATAGTACAACTGTTGAAATTTTGGCTTTTTCTATTATTGAAGTGCCACATTTTCACACCATGCACTTTTTCCCCTTAGGTTAGGACGTAGAGAAGGGGTAACCTGTCTAGATTAACTGTGTTCCTCAGTCACTGGCCAACAGTAAGAATACAGTAATAAGGTGACACTGGCCCAGATCATTAAGAAATGAGACAACAGCATCTGTGCACAATAGTCTTATCCTGCAGAAAAGCAAAACAGAACAAAACAAAACAGAACAAAAAAACAAAACAAAACAAAACAGTGACAGGCTACAGAATTTGGTATTATATTGTTACTAGCTTTACAAAAGGCCAGCAGACCTCGTCCGTAGCAGCTGTGCTAAACTAAGCCCACTTTTTGCCATGGTAACAATGATCATGACAAAATGCTGAATGTAATGGCTTTCTTGATTTTCTTGTGTAATTGTGCGTAGCATCCGAGCTTTACTTTACAGGGATGGAGGAGAAAAGTGCAAAATGTTTTAGAAATCAATGCTGCTTCAGCGTTCCCTATCTTTTATTCAGCCATTATTCAAATTAGCAGTAATGTGGCAAATTGAATTTTAGATTTTTAGCAATTTTGTGAGTTTGAAATAGTAAAGAAAGCATCATCTTTGATGGTATAGGGAAAGCAATGACAAGAAAATCAAATTGTGTAAGTTTAGGTTGCTAAAGCATTTTTAACTCCACTAATAAAACCATTATGCACGGAGACAGTGCCCCCACTCTGGTACTGGTCAAGTCTTTTATAAGGAACAATTACAAATGGAATTCTAAAGAGTAGAGCTTACTTGAAAATTCTAAAATCATGTGTTTTTTTTTCCCCCTAAAACGACTGTACTATTTATTGAGTACTTGCTATATGCTTAGCCCTCACTATTTTAGAGGCCGAATACTCTAGTCAGTCATGGGACCCCTACGCACTATTGACCCAGCTGGAGGGAGACTTAGCAAGGGATAATTTAATACAGTTTTCCTTTGGACTGGATTCTAGATTATTTTGTTGTGTGCTACTTTTTCTATTCTAATGTGTTTACTTACATGACTATTGGTTTACATTCCCTAACCATGTTCTTTGAATATGTACCAGACCTTGCACATGATTCATTTAGGGTATATTGTGCAATAAGGGAAAGTCAGCCTGGATTTTGAATGTTCCAGATCATCCAAGGAAGAAATACTCTACACAGAATTCAGTAGTTTTACCAAATGTCTGCAGAGAGGCCAAGAAATGGAAGTAGTGGTGATATTCAAAATGGAACATGGAGGCATTTACTTGGAGATAAAATTTTGATTATAATAGTGATATGGACTTACCAACGATATGACATTTTGACAGGAGAACTTAGCCTACTTATGAATGTATGGTATCCTACTCTTCATATTTTGCCTCAACACAACTCACAAAGTAGTTGCTGAAGTTGTTCAGAGTGGAGGAACTCATCTCTCCCACCTGTAGGTAGCCATTCAAGGAAGCTGTTGGCTGGTTGGCATTTGGGCTAATTGCTTTATTTGTGTGGTAAGCTTATAGTTATCATAAACACTGTTATCAAATTGTCATACTATTTTTAGATTAAATGCTGGATTTTATAATTAAGACTGTTCAATTAATATTTGTAGAATCATGACCTTATATAAACCCACTTTCTCACATAACTACAGAGCCCTTAATTTTTAGTTTAATGTTTCTACAAAAGTTTTCTTTTTTTGTGTAAATGGATATTCTTACTCTTCCTTTCAGCAGCTTTGACAAAGTTGATCATACCCTACATCTTTATTAAAACATCTTTTCTTGAATTCTGAGAGATACTCTTCTAGGTTGCTTCCTGCCATCCTAGCAGCATACTCAGTTTGCTTTGCTGGCTTTTCCTCCTCCCAGCTCTACACTGGAGCTGAGCCCTGGAACTCAGTGCTCAGCCCACTTCCCTTTGCTATCCACTTTCACTTACAGGGGTCTCTCTTGGAGATTTCATCAGAGACTATGGTTTTTATACCATCTCTATAATAATAACTCCTAATTCTTGCTGCCAGCCCTAATATTTCCGCTGAGTACAAATTTGTTTGTTTATACAACTGTCCATTCAGTACCTCCTCTTGGATATCCAATAGGTATCTGAGACCTAAACATGTCTAACACTAAACCCTTGATTTTCCTCCCCAGGCTTGGGGCTCCCCCAGTTCCTCCCAACCTCAACTAACAGTGCCACAATTTGCCCAAATACTCAACCCAAAAACCCAAACATATCACCAACCTACGAGAAAGTCCTTTCAGTTCCATCTTTGTCATAACTCAAATCATGCCTCAGTATCCCCTTCTTAGCTGCCATCACCTCACTCTGTCATCATCTCTTAAACTGTTGCTGTAGCTCCCGAACTGATCTCCAGACATTAACCTTTACATTCCTGTGGTGCGTTTTTCATACCCTGACCAGAACGACTCTTGGGAAATACAAATCAGATTATGTCACTTCCTGCTCAAAACCCCTCAGTGACTTCCCATCACATTTCAAATAAAATCCAAACTCTTTCCCATGACATTCAGAGCCCTGCATGATCTGGCTCTCCTCTACCCCTACTTGTCTGCACACTTGTTCCACCCCCCCACCGGCCCCCTTCGACCAAGGCTCCCTCTCTCTCTTATACTTCTGTAGCCACACTGGCTTTCTGGGTCTTCCTTAATTCTACACTGCTTATTTCTACTTCAGAACTCTTACTCTGGCTAATTCTTCTACTTGGAGTTTTCTTCATTTGGGTCTCCATACAGTGAGCTCCTCATATCATTCAGATGTCTACTCAAATTTCCCTCCTCAGGGATACCTTCCATGACCACTCAGTCTAAATGGCCTCACCTCAGTCATCTCTCCCTCCTCACTGGGTTGGACTTTTCTTCATAATATTTATCCCTATCTGAGTGAAAGAATAAACACTTATATAAGCAACAATTTGTTTGAATACAAGCCTCTATTAAAGAGCTTTATGTTGCTATTGTTAATTACTATATGCAGTGTGCCCCTCAGTCCTTTGTAATCAAAGCGTCAAGAATTTTCCCTGGCTTAATTAACCTCAGAAAAATTTACATTTTTGTAATGCCATCACCTTCCCTGAAGTCAAAGACTTTGAGTACAGAACATTAAGCTGCCTTTCCAGCGTGCAAGTTCCTATCCCGAGTATGAACTTTGATCAAAGAGTGCCTCAGATCTCTACAGTCTCTATTTCTGTGGAGTTAAAGGAAATAAAGAGTACTTCTGAGAAACAGCACTTGGACCATAACATAGCCTCAAATTATATAAGGCTATATATATGATTGTAAAGAAAATACTTACATATTTAGATATATATGTATTTATATATCCCATATTTACATAGAGCTATAAATACAGATGGTATGGAAACCATATTTCCTTGTACGATCAACACCCCAGAAGCCCTCTCATTCGACTTCTTTAATCGAAATGTGAGTTCTTTGACAATTTGACCTATATTACTAAGTATATTTTCATATCTGAGGGTGACAGTTAGAAAAAGAAAAAAGCAATTCTATAATCTGAGACCAAGTTTCATACATGGGTTCTGTACATACATGTGGCCTTTCAGAGAAGTAGGAGCAGACATGCTGTGCTCACTTCCAGTGTTTGGAGATAAGGTGGGTCTATTTGAAGGAAAATATTAAGTGACCCTAAAGAGCAACGCTCCATAAGCAGCTAGGCAGCACGCGCGCAGTGCGCAACAACTACCGGTCACAAATGTGGATATATCAGCTGCAAGTTCAGCCCTGCCAGCTGCCATTCTGGGCACACACTGGCCTCCATGAGAAGCTGAAGGGCAGTTTGTAGATACACCTCTTTACTTCTCTCAGAGAGGTTCGACACAGTAACTGACTGCCAAGCACAAGGCCAAGTTCGGTTTCAACGTGATTTCCCGTTTTAGTGATTTCCCTTGAAACAAGGGAGGGAATCTCTCCTGTTCTTTCCTGTTCTTGCCACTTTCCAGTCCCATGACCAGGAACAACATACTTTAGCTCCCCGAGTCTTTGTTTTCTCCCATAAAATGGTGTCAGTAATACCTTCTTGACCACGTGGTCACAAAGATTAGTTATTTAAAACACGTAAAGCTCTTTCAAAGTGCCTGGCAGTCAACAAATATTAGTTCCCCTGTGTCTCTTTCTTTTGTATATCCCTGTCTGATGGAATTTAGAGGTCTTCTGAGTAGACATTTTTATTTACCTTCTTTGCCAGATAAACTCCTCCTGGACTACTCAGCTTGGCTGACATCCCTTTGGGAAACCTTCCTGCATTCCAAGCTTGGGTTTGGTACCCACTCCTGTGTTCTGCTAATAATTTCATAACATGTGTCAAATATTGTAATTTCTTGTTTACTTGTCACCTTCCTCCAGTTAATACTGAGTTTCATATTATCTACATGTTTTATCTATCATCAAATGCCCAAAAGCTGGTAAAATACCTGGCTGGTGGAGGGGCCAGTAGGTGATCAGTTCTAAGGTCCCTGGTCCATGGAGTATAGCCTAGATAGGGATTGGGGGAATATACAGCAAGTGGGATGTCCCCTTGGTCCTGCAGAATCCTCACCCCATGGGTTAGGATACAACCCGAAGGGCCCAGGGCAGAATCCTCTCAAGTTTTGGGCCAGCCATGAGCCTCTCCTGAATGGTTCTAAATAGCAGAATCAAAGGAAGCAAATACATGAATCTTCCAAAGTCATTTTTTGTACTGGTGTTAGGATCTGAGGGGAAATGAGCACCAGAGGAAATATGGTCTTGATCACATTTATGTATCACTGAAAAGATTAAGAGCTGAGCTCCATATGTCAGAATTTTGAACCTTTGGCTCCAGAGAGTCTACTCTCCTAGAGGCAATGCTGAGCTAATTCCTTCTGCCACAAGAATTGATTTGACTTAAGTTCTTACCTCTAAGTATATTTTAAAGATTGGTTATTTACTCAATGGTTTAGCAATTGCTTTCTCTGGTCTGTGCTGCCTTGAGAGGTGAGGCATTTAGAATGGGGCTGCCTAGTAGTTAGAGTCAAGGAAGGTATTTTTTTCAGAGAATGGCCAAAGTTTTTCCTGTATTAAGATACTTCCTGGAAGCCTGCAATTAGCCAAATCACAGATTTCTAGTTATTTCAGTCCTGTTAAAAACAAGGCTGATCACATCTGTCTTAAGTTGGAGTATGTGCCTCAGCATAGAAGCTCTTGCAAACCTTCAATTACAACAGCCTCAGAAGGCTCTGCTCCAGTATACTAACAAGTAGTCATCAGCAACAACAAGAGACAGATTGACTAATAATTAGCAAATGCACTGGAGAGGACTTCTCTAAAGGTAAAATATAATAATTTGCTTTTCCATCTCTTAGAGTGGAGATGGTTGTGAGATATTGATGTTCCGTTGTTCCAGACAAATACTTGACACTGTTATTAGCTGGAATAACCTCGAAGTATTTGAAAAGGACGAAGGAACTGTCTGCTGTGTCTGTAGTACTTTTATAAAGAATGATTTTTCGGGGCGCTTGGGTGGCTCAGTGGGTAGGGCCTCTACCTTCAGCTCAGGTCATGATCTCAGGGTCCTGGGATCGAGTCCTACATTGGGCTCTCTGCTCAGCGGGGATTCTGCTTCCCCACCCCTCCCTCTGCTGCCTCTCTGCCTGCTTGAGATCTCTGTCAGATAAATAGATAAAATTTTCAAAAAAAAAAGAATGAATTCTTATAACATTTATTTTTCTGCATTTGCAATGTGAAATGCAAGAATTTTCCCCACCAAGGAACTCATATTGTCTGCTGTTGTTAATTATTTTCGAGAACTGAATAAGGAATAGAAATATTCCTTATGTTAAGTGATATTTGCAATGAAGAGACAGTTGTTAAATAACTGGAGTGGGTTGAAGGACTAAAGAGAAAGGAAATAGAAATACAAAGAAATATTAATGAATTGTAGTTTCTCAGAATGATATCTGATTAGTCTTCAGGTATGCACAAGATTTGGGAGAGTGGGGGGAATAGAGAGAGTGTATTGACCAGTTTTCCAAAATCAGGGGACCAAAGAATTGTTGAAAGGATGACTCTTCTGCTGACCCACTGTGATAGAATTAATGGGTCCCATATGCTTCAGAAAAGTTGCCTCACACCAAACTAACAAGCAAATGATTGGGCAGTGATTCTGAAGATGGAAACACAGCCATGATGATCGTGCAGAGAAAGTGAGGGAAGAATAATAGAGATTTTGCCAATAGGAAGTGACCCAGGAACGTGGATAGAGTCAGGAGCCCAAGAATACAGAATCCATTTCTGAGACTCGTTCTAGAATACTGGAGATCAGATTGAAACTGATGCTAAAATGGCTCGGGGGTGTAGGTCAATGATTCTCAAACTTGACCATGTATTGAAATCATATGAGGGGCATTTTAAAAATACTGATGCGGGTCTTTTCCCTGGGGAACTGATTTAATTGATGTTGGGTAGAGCCTGGACCGTGGGAGTTTTTCTTTTCTTTTGAAAACCTTAGGTGAGGGACACCTGGGTGGCTCAGTTGGTTAAGCCGCTGCCTTCAGCTCAGGTCATGATCCCAGCGTCCTGGGATCAAGTCCCACATCGAGCTCCTTGCTCGGCGGGGAGCCTGCTTCTGCCTCTGTTGCCACTCTGTCTGCCTGTTCTCTCTCTCTCTCTCTCCGGCAAATAAATAAATAAAATCTTTAAAAAAAAAAAAAAAAAGAAAGAAAACCTTAGGTGATCATGCCAATCTACGTGCAGTACTGATGTCAACTTCTTCTTTACCTAGCCTTGGCTAGGTATTTGCCAAACAGCCCTTGTGTTTGTAGCCTTTCTGTTTTCAAACAGAGTGTTGATGAGAGGATTAAAGCCTTATTAAGGAACAAAAGTTCAGATCAGCAAGCATTATGACAGGCAGTATAGAGACCCAATCTCTGTTATGCAGGGGGCTGATAGTAAGACCTGAGGCCATAAATTGCAGGGATGGGACCTGAACCTAGATTTCCCTCTGAATTCACACCTGTATGCCTTCTGTCCCACCAGGCAGTTGCATGTCAGCCGTGGTGAAAATTCAGTTCTAAGCAGCTACTTTACTCAGTTAACGGGTTCACGGAGCGGATCTAAAATCTTTCCAGCACATGTGGTTTAGATATTTACCTCCATAAAGTTAGCAAAAAATGGGCCAGGTATTCCTTCTTGCTTTCTCAAGAGCCCTTATTCTATGTTCAAAATATGTATCTGTAGGGTTATTATAAAATCCTGTCATATATACCAGTATACCTAGAATATAATAACCCCTGAATTGTTGGATTTGAAATCCATAGAATTAGAGAAGTCTTTTGTATATGGTTCACATTCACAAATTCTGACTGAACTGTCCGAAGATTGGTCTGAATTCAGAAGAGAACTAAACCTGGAACATTTGTTAAGAAATGTTTTATTTTAAATGGAGTTCTTTTTTTTTTTTTCCTGAATTGCAGTTGGTTGCACATAAAAAGCAAGTCTGTTTTAATAAATAATAGTTTTAAAAATAGCTTTATTGAGGTGTAATTGACATAATAAACTGCATATACTTAAAGTATATAATTTGATAAGTTTTGACACATGTTTATATAAACTTTAAAAATTATCATATTGATATTGATAGTGAACATACATACCTACCGCCCCTAAAGTTCTTGGGCCTCTTTAGAGACCTTCCTCTCAGTCTCTTCACTTCTCTCTGCACCCAGGCAACCACTAATTGGCTTTCTTCACTATAGATTCAGTTCTGGAAATGGAATCATAAAGCATGTACTTTGGCTTGCTTTTTATTTTTTGTATTGTTTTGTTTTGCACTTGTTTTTTTGTTTGTTTTTTGCTATAGCTATACCATTATTTGTTTATCTGTTGACCTACTAATTGACATTTAGGTTGTTTCTACTTCTTGCTGTTAGCAATAAATCTCCTTTGAATAGTTATGTAAAAATATGGTTTCATTTCTCTTAGCCAAATACTTCGGAATGAAGTGGTTGGGACGTAACAATAAATGTATGTTGACCTTTCTGCAAAATGATTAAACCGTTTACCAAAGCGGCTGTACCATTTTACATTCCCACCAGCAGTTTGATAGTTTCAGGTGTTTCTCACCTTCCCCACCACCTGGTATGTTCTGTCTTTTTAACTTTAGGCTATCTAAGAATTGTGTAGTAGTGTCTCGGTGTGATTTTAATTTCCATTTCTATAATGACAAGTAGCATTGAGAATCTTTACATGCTTGTTTGCTACCTCTCTTCTTTGGAGAAGTGTCTGTTCAAGTCTTTGGGCTCATTTTTTGAGTTCTTTCCATATTGTGTTTTGGAAGTTTAAAAAAAAATATTCTGGATAGAAGTCTTTTATCAGACATGTGATCAAATGTGAAATATTGTCTCCCAGTCTGTTACTTGTCTTTTCATTCTCTGAACAGTGGCTTTCAATTTAATTTTAATAAAGTGTAATTTACCTACTTTTCTTTTATGGACTATTCCTTTGATGTCACATCTAGGAAATCTTAAAGATTAAAAGATCTAAAGAAATTGCAGAGGCACCTGGCTGGCTCAGTGAGTGAAACATGTGATTCTTGATCTTGGGGTTGTGAGTTCAAGCTCCATGTTGGGTGTAGAGATTACTTAAAATTGAAAAAAAAAAAAAAAAAAACTTTAAAAAAAATCATAAAGATTCCCCTCTTTTTTTCTAGAAAATTTATTTTAGGGTACCTGGTTGGCTCAGTCATTTAAGGGTCTGCCTTCAGCTCAGGTCGTGATCCCAAGGTCCTGGGATAGAGTCCCGTATCAGGCTCCCTGCTTAGCAGGGAGTCTGCTTCTTCCCCTCCCTCTGCTCCTCCTGCTTGTGTGCTCTCGCTCTCTCTCTCTGTCAAATAAATAAATAAAATCTTAAAAAAAAAAAGATTTATTTTAGATTTACATTTAGGACTAGCATCCATTTTCAGTTAATTTTTTATATATGGTATGATATGTGGATCAAAGCTCATTTTCTAGCAAATGGATATGCAGTTGTTTCAGAACCATTTGTTGTAAAGACAACTAAATAGCCTTTGCACACTTGTCAAAAATGAATTGATCATTTACGTGTAGGCCTTTTTCTGAATTCTCTATTTTGTTCCATTGATCAATTTGTCTATACCAGTTCTCTACCATCTTGATCACTGTAGCTATATTTTTGGAAACTATACAAATTCTCGAACTTTTTTATTTTTCTTTTTCAAAGTGGTTTTTGTCTGTGCTAGACCCTTTGCATTTCTATATAAATTTTAGAATCATCTTATAAATTCACCCCAAAAAAGTCCATTGGAATTCTGATAGGGATTACATTGAATTTGTAGGTCAATTTGATAATAATTGATATCTTAACAATATTGAGTCTTCTGACCTGTGATCCCAGTATCTCTCCATTTACTTAGGTCTTTTAATATTTTTCATAAAAATGCCCTGTAGTTTTCAGTGTACAAATCTCTCACATTTTCATTAGATTGATCCCTATGTGTTTTATATTGCTTGATTCTTTTAGAAGTGATAGTCTTGGGGTGCCTGGGTGTCTCAGTCAGTTAAGCATCTGACTCTTGGTTTTGGCTTAGATCATGATCTCAGGGCTGTGAGATCAAGCCCCACATTGGGCTTCTTGCTGAGTGTGGAGCCTGCTCAAGATTCTCTCTCTCCTTCTGCCTCTCGCCCCTACTCATGCACAACATGTGTGTGCTCTCTCTCTCTCAAAATAAATAAATAAATAAATAAATATAAAAAAAAAGAAGTGATAGTTTTTGTTTTAATCTCCAATTGTTCATTGTTCCTATAGAGTAATACAGTTGATTTTTTTTTTAAAGATTTGATTTATTTATTTGACAGAGAGATCACAAATAGGCAGAGAGGCAGGCAGAGAAAGGAGGAAGCAGGCTCCCTGCTGAGCAGAGAGCCTCATGCGGGGCTTGATCCCAGGACCCTGGGATCATGACCTGAGCTGAAGGCAGAGGCCTTAACCCACTGAGCCAGCCAGGTGCCCCTACAGTTGATTTTCTATGTTGATTTACATCCTATAACTCTGTAAAACTCATTTTAATACTTTACTCTTTTGGTAGATGCCATAGGATTTTCTGTGTAGACATCCATATCACTTGTAAATACAGTTTCACTTTTTTTTTTTTTTTTTTTTTCAATTTGGATGCCTTTTTTTTTTCCCTTTCTTAACTGCACTGGCTAGAATCTCCTATACAAGGGTATAAATAGTGGTAAACAACATACATCACCTTTCTAGGGGAAAAAGCATCCAATCTTTCACATTAAAAATAACATTAGCTATCAGTTTTTGTAGATGTCCTATATCAGGTCAAGGAAACTCCTTACTATTCCTAGCTTGCTGAGAGATTTTTATCAAAAATGGATGTTGGATTTTGTCAAATCCTTTTCTGTGTCAGTTAAGATGGTCAAATGGGCATTATTTTTTTTTTATTATTAATAGGATAAAAGGGTGAATTATAGTGATCAAGTCCTGAATGTTACACCAACCTTGCATTCCTGGATAAATTCTACTTGGTCATGAAAAAGTATCTTTTTTATATTTCATTGGATTTGATTTGTTGAAGATGTGTTAAGAACTTTTTCTTTTACATTTATGAGTGATACTTGTCTGTGGTTTATTTTTCCTGCTAAGTCTTTGTCTGGTATTAGAGTATGCTGGCTCATAGTATGAGTTAGGAGGTTTCCCCTCCTAATCAATTTTCTGGAAAAGTTTGTGCAGATTTGTTATTATTTCTTTCTTAACTGTTAGGTAGAATTTCCTAGTCAAACATCTGTGCCTATTTTTGTTGTTGTTGGAAGGTTTTTAACTAGAAAATTGACTTGTTTAATAGATGTAAGGATGATTCAGGTTGGTTTTTGTTTTTGTTTTGTTTGGGGTTTTTTTTGTGGACTTTAGTACTTTGTATCTTTCAAAAAATTTGTTCATCTAAATTGAGAGATGTATTGAGATAAACGTCCTCAGAATATCCCCTTTTTCTTCTAATAGCAGTAGAATATGTCTGTAGTGATGTCAACTTTTTCATTCCTGATATTGATAACTGTAGCTTCTTAAGTCTGCCTGCAGGTTTATCAATTTTATGGTTTTCTGAAAGAACCAATTTTTAGTTGTATTGATTGTTGCTATTTTTCTTTCTTTTCTTTCATTGATTTCTAATGTAATCTGTATATTTTTTCCTTTTCTTTAGTTTCACTTTCACTTTCTCTTCTTTTTCTAGTTTCCTAAGGGAGAAGGCTGAAGTTATAGATTCAAAACCATTCTGTTTTTCCGAGATAGGTAATTTAGTGCTGTAAATGTTCCTCAAAGAACTATAGTGGCTGTATTCCACAAAATTTTGTATGTAGGGTTTTCATATTTATTTTGTTCCAAATACTTTCTAATTTTTCTTTTCATTTCTTCATTAATTCACAGATCATGTAGATGTATTTAGGGCATTTTGTTCCCAAATATTTGAAAATTTTCACATTATCTTCTTATTATTCATTTCTAATTTAATTCCATTGAGGTCAGAAACAAATTTGCATCCTATAAAAATTTATTTAGATTTCTTTTATGGCCTAGACTACGGCTATCTTGGTAAGTGTTCCATGTGCACTTGAAAAGAAAGTTTGTTCTGCTATTATAAATAGACTGTGCTATAATTGGCAATTCGGTCAAATTGATCAATTAATGTTCAAGTCATACATGTACTGATCAATATTCTGTCATATACTCAAGGGAGACCTACAGATACTCTTTGGAATTCTCTCTCTATGCAGCTTTCTTCTGGTATTCTGTCCTACAGATTCTGACTGCCTGGTCTTCCCATCCTTCCAACTCTATTTCCTCAACTAGAAAGACCCACTGAGCCTCACCTAGGTTCTTCATCTTCACACTGCAGCCTAAAAATTCTCTCCAAGAAGTGAGTTGGGGGCCGGCCTTTTTTGTTTCCCATCACTCAGAGATCATTGTTCCTCATTGCTCTCATCATCTGTCATCATCTATTCCGTTTGCTTATTTATTTCTAGCAGGAGGATAAATCCAGTCCCTGTTACCTCATCTTGGCTCCAAGTAGATGTCTCTTAATTATGATTTTTAAGACATAGTTCAACACATTATAAACAATTTGTCTTATTCAGTGTAAACCTTGTAAGCATATTTGCTATTTAAGTTATGGATTTCATTGTTACTATACACAAATTTTCTTAAGCCATCAACTATGAATAGAATATGAGAGAGGATTGTGTAAACCTTCAGGTTTCTTCCATTTGATCTCTCTCTCTCTCTGTCTCTCAAACAGACCTCTAGGTCTCTTTCTCCCAGGATCCTTACAGTTGCAATGGGAATTTCAGTTACTATGTTTTGCCCAGCAAAGGGAAAGGCTTTGGTATGGTCAAGGCCAAAGATTGGATAATAAGTGTATGGTTTTTAGAAGGCAGCTTTCTTCAGTCATCTTTCTTTAGCATTCAGGAAGGGCTTCTGCTGCCAGTTGGACTGATATAAAGCTGGCCGTGTTTGGGTAAGACAGAGCCCTGTTCATGGAATTTATGCCTTTTCTCTGCCTCTACATTTAAGAGACACATTTTCTCATTTCTGAGCATCTTGTGGTATTTGGTATCATTCAAGAATCTCTTGGGATGGGTGACTTACAGGTGATGAGGCTGCATTGCCCTAGTTTGCCCTTACTCATTCTCCTCACACGTGTAGAGTATGGAAAATGAGCCATGAATACAATTTGCATGTCTCATACTCTTCTTCTCATAAAACAAAAACCTGTTTGGACACATAACAACAATGGTAAACTTCCTTTCCTTCTCATTTCTAATTGACCCTGAAAGTTATACTCTCATAAAAACTAAACTCCTACTATGAATTCCATTTATCCACTTTTTCCATTTAACACAAGCAAATTAGATTCTCTTCTGTTTTCTTGTTCTCTCCTTTATATTCTTAGTCTACTTATGATTTATGTATTCCATTCTCTTGTTTTACTCTCTTTCCTACCTGAATTGCTAACATCAAGATGTTTTACCATTTTGTTCATCCTTATTTTCTTACAGGGATTCTGCCAGCAAGGTTAACAATCCTGTTAACCCCTTCCTACTTCTCCTTATATTTTCCTCTTTGCCATTTTCTTCCCTTTATCACTGGCAGCTTTGCTAACCACCACCACCTACACATTTTAAATTTAGTCCTATAGCATCCCTGATAGCTCATTCCAAGTGATCATAAATTCAAAATTAATGCAAAATTCCTTTATTTAGCAAAAAGAGTTTTTTTAATTCATAAAGCTCATCAACTTATGTAGATGTGAGTCTACCATAGTCATCCCAGACAGCTTCAGCTATAACACTTGCAGAGTGTTCTATATTAATTATAAAGCGGTAAAAGTGAAGTCAAATGGTTGTGAGCGTAGGTCAGGTGTAAAACCATATTGACTCAGGACTAGACCAAAATTTTGATCAGCTCCAGCTGCCTTTCATTATTTTAATAAATGTAAAATGAATATCTTTACTACTACATATTCCTAATGCAACATGTTCTAGCAAAATGGTCCATCAGTAGTAGCATAGATATATGACTAAGTTCAATAGATATGTATTGTGTTCCTTGATGTATGGATAGCATATTATGCATTCAGAGCATGCAAAGATAAGCAAAATTTCATCTTGCATTCAAGGAGTTTAATTCAATCTAATTGGAAAACAAAACATGTACATGTATGACAAAAATAACTAGCACTGAGCACCAGCCAGTGCTTAAGCACTTCTGTGTACTATCCTCTTTGATCCACATAAGAATCCTATGAGGTAGATACTGGTATTTTATCCCCATTTCACATGAGAAAGGTGAGGCATAGAGAGTTTAAGTGCCCAGATCACAGTCATAGAGCCAGAAAGCAAGGGGAGATTTTTTGATAAAATAGTAGCATAATTAGGACCTAACTTTAAGCTGGATGTTCTGGTAACGTTGCTTCGAGCAGACAGAAGCCAGAAGTTGGGGATAGAAACACAATTGCTCACACCATTGTCTATATTGAAATAATCCATCAATTCCCAAATCATAACGGTGGGTGGGAATGGAAGAAGATTATACAGAATTACAGAGAAGACAAAGACAGAATTTATAGAATTTGTCAAGGAACTAAATGTGATTGTATTGGGACGTGTGGTACACTGACAACTTTACGGTGTTGATATTGGTAGTGCAGAGAGAATAATGATGCTGTTAAAGAATTGAGAGTGGAAAATAATGCAGGTTAGTGATAACTTCAGTTGTGATGTTTAGAGATTTCCAAAGGCCACTGGGTTATAGAATAGGAGTTCGAGTGATGGCTCAGAGATAGGTAGGATTCAGGGATCATCCACAGTAAATAAGCAAAGTGGGTCTTCACGGAGGAGTGTAGAGAAATGCCCTTTTTTATGAACAGAGAGAGAAAGAAGCCAACTAAGTTGAGAGAACTGATGAACAATAAGTTACTGTTAGAGTGAATTACTGTTAGAGTGAATAAAATTGTTTCTACATTTATTGACTCTCAAACTTCATCTCTTGCATTTAACCGTTGTACAGTAATCTTAGTCTAGTTGCACTGAATCTGATTATGTGGAGTATTGATGGTTAACCTGATATCACTTTCCATCATGAGTTATATGGGTTTAGAAAGTTGTACCAAAATGTAAAAACCTAGGGCTTTTAACAATCACACTTGAAAGAAGACTTTTGGGAGTTGCATTTGCCAAGGAGCTTGGAAAACCATTCATGCATACCGTCTGTCCAAAGCTCCATCGGCAGCCCAAACGTACAGAACTGAAAGGTCATTCTCCTTCCCGCGGTGGGATGTTTGTTGACGTATTCTGACACACCAGTACAACCCTGAAAGGATCTGACCTTCCTGTGGTACTGAGGGACCCAGGTTCGGTCAGGGTACCTGATACTCACTGCATTGCCCTTCCTGCCTTTCTCCTCCTTTGCAGATGAATACCAAATGCTGCCTTCAACACGGAAATATTTAAAAATTTAAGTAAACAAAAATGATTGCTTTTTAAGTTTCTCTAGCCCTTTTTTTTTCTCCAGTGCCCATCAAGCCAAAAATCTTTGTGGGAGCTATTAATGCTTTTAATTAAAAGAAATTAAATTCATCTTTCAGAATGATACATGTGAGTGGAAATTGTTAATCCTCGAAATAGAAAAATGAAACAAATGAGGAAGTCTTTATGCTGTAATATATTTTGCAGTCTTTCTTTATCTTTGTGATAGAAACAATTTATTGGAGTTTGGATGTTTGAGGATTACCTCCAAAGTGCAAAATTAATGTACATGAAAGTAAATCTTAGGGAGCTTTTGAAGTAGCTATCTTATAGGTAATATCATGTGTTAAGAGGTTGAAGAGTTAGGTGAAGGCCAGAGAGCTGTCAAGAGAATTTTCTGTCTTGTATAAATATGTTCTGTGTTAGATTTATCTACTGTGAAGTGGAACTTTGACTAGTAACCCATATTATTTCTTAATACCCTATTACAGCGGTGTGGGGATGAGGATGAAAGAAAAAATGTTTACCATTAATGAATTTCTAAAATAGAGAAAGTAGTAAGCTAAATGCTTTTCATCAAGAGTAGCTATTTAGAAAGGTTTTCCTGCCATTTCCACAACTAGTAAATATAAAATAAGTCTGACAATATTCTCCTAGCATTTAAACTGCACTCTGCAAATTGTGGAAGGTTTTATGTATTTGTCATAATATTGGGAAAAAAAGGAGTATTCCGGTATTTTCTTCAAATTGTTTCCAAATGTGATAACTGTCTGCTAAATGAAATTAAGGTACGCTTGTCCGAAGTAAATATTTTAGTGACGTAACCTAAAATTAGGACTGAATTTTTGCAGTAGTTAGTTGTTTAACTATTCACCTGTTTTGCAGAGTACCTGAACTCTCCAGTAGCACCCTGGACATCACTATACGTCTTTGTTTGAATTATTTCTCTATTTTCTCTGCCCTTTCAGATGTTATGTCACTGGAAACTGGAAACCAATGCCCAGTACTAACAAAGCACATTTAGCTCCTTTCTAGGATTCCACAAGCTTCAGCTCCAATTTCCTGGTATTCTTGATTCAGATTAGACCTCTAAGTTTTGTGTGCTATGAGGACTGACAGCCCTGATCCCACTCTGCCTGCCCAGGGCCTGGTCACACACACGCCATACTCGAAAGCGGGGCCACCTCCACAGGCCCAACCTTTCAGGATTTTATGTAATTTTTCATTGACACCTATATCTGACTTTGTGGATGTACTTCTCATTGTGGAGTCTTTATCTACATAGGAATAGTTGAAAACCTCTTTTTCCTTAACTATTACATAGATTAATCCTACTGAACAATGACAGGTTTTCCTGCTGAAACTCAAGTAGCCAAATCCTTTTCTCTTTTCTAACCATTCTCCGAGTAACATTTTAACCCCTAATCCGGCATGCAGATCCACGCATGTGCACACGCACACACGTGCACACACACGCACCACTCTCACTAATTGCTTGAGTACACAGCAAATCCGCTTGAGATAACAGGGAAAGGGTTAAGTTTTGACAGTCTTTTTACTGGGCTTATTAGTGACTTAATCTCTACATACTTCTTTCCTCCAAATTCACCCTTAGGTACATATACAGGCATAAATTAATCCAGTTTCTTCTAATATTATGGCATTCTATATGCATCTTTTCCCCAGAAAGTACACTACAAAGTTCTGTTGTTTTGCCAGGTTCCTGGCCTTCTTTTTATACATTCTTAGTAAAATTTCCTGCACTGTGGTAAGAAAAAATATATATATGCTATCAATTATTTTAAAAAGCAATAATTCATTATAGTTGATCATAAATGTCAGGAAGCAAAGACCCAGCTGAAGCATTTTGTCACTAATCATGCTGTTTTTCTTCTAATTAGTTAATTTACATTTTACAAATTAAGGGTAAAATTCAGACAGAAGATAACATCATAGCTTTAACTGACCTATATTTGTATCTGCCAAATTTAAGTTAATTAGAAATGTAGATGCTGTTTGTTTTATCTGTCAGAAAAGCTCATCTTTTTTCTTAAAAAAAAAAAAAAGTAGACACACTTTTTTTCCCCTCAGCATTTATCATCTAAATAATAGTCTTGCCAAGATGGCAGCCTCATAATAAACTCTTTTCAGTGGAGTGATGGGTAATGAAGCTTGCTTGTGAAGGCAGCGAAAAATGTTGTCTGGCCAAATGCATGAATATGATGGCTAGAGAATCAGTGGACTTTCTCAGTCATCAATCTTTTTAGTAGCCTCTTATACATCTGAATATTTTGATAGATGATCTAATAATTGAGTTATCTATCTTTCTAACTATCAGAGTTGCATAAAAATTATTCTCACATGCTACTGAATATTAAATATATTAGGCATTCAGTAAATTTTTCATAAAAGGGCCAAAAGGTGAAAGATTTTTGTTATTCTATAATACCTCTTAATATATTGAGTGTTACGCTCTCTGATATAGTCAACCCTTAATTCCCTCTGTGAGAAGCCAGTATAAACTTACAAAGGTGGACATCCCCATTATAAATAAGTAGGGCATATAATAGTTAACTGCAGCTGGAAAAAAGTCAACCCTGGTAAACATATGGATGCAACTCAGTCATACGAAATGGTGGATGCGGCTCAGTTATGTAAAATGGAATGACTGTCCTTGCTGGCCTAACACCAGTGGCACATTTAATGTGACATAGGATTTCTAGACAAAGAAGCACAGGTGATGTAGGTGTACAGTGACCATGTGATTTTGATGTGCCCATCATTTTGAGAGGAATATGATCCTACCAGAAGGGGAGACTTCTGCCTATCTAGCATTTCAGCTGGTGGCACCAAACTACTCAATCATTCTCTTAATGCAAAAGTAGTTCTTCCCCCAGTATGGCTTTATATTGTGTTGTGTTGTTTGTCATACAATACTCTATTAAAAGTTTGTCAACAAGTGTGTTTCACTGGGATTAAAAAGCAGCCAAGGAAAATTGGCAGGAAACAGATCATCTACCAAGTAGGCTTTCCCCACCCCTAACCCTACTATCCACATCTTCAAGGTGACCTAGCCTTGATGACTTCCCAGGAACCACATTAAAATCGTTCTGCCCTGGAAGAGCAGACATCTGTTTGCAAGTCTAAAGGGTTACCAATCCTGTGCATCTTGAAAGGCACTCAAATGAGCAGGGCCTTGTAAATTGGATTTCTATTAGCCAGTCCTGATGGTAGCTCTTCATCAGTGGAATGGGAAGAAGTGCTATCAATGGCTCCAGCTCTAAGTATCTTTTTGTTGTTGTTGTTAATGACACACTTATTTTTGGTCTGCCTCATCCAAAATGGTGAAACATGCTAAAATCACCAGAATTAATTGTGTTTAAGGTTTTAAGTAAACCTCAAAATATGGACATGGGCAATTTTTACATGCTTTTCGACTTAAAGAGCGTTTGAAACAGCAGAGACATAATGGTCAGAAACAAATATGGCAAAAACATCTTAAACTTACTGTCTTTACAGCTCCTCACATTGATCTCAGCTCACAGTTTGGAATGATAGACTTTCTTTCTCTTCATTTCCTGGATTCAAAATAACAATTGAGAAGGATAAAACCAATTGTGGAAATCCTCTATGGGTTATCTCGGAGGAATTATTCCTCGCTTGTAGTTTGATCTTTCTTTGGTTTCAGGAATTTTGCTTCTGTAATTTGAGGTTGAGGGAAAAAAAATAGATTTTATTGTAGAAGCTACAGCTGGAAATTTTAAACTCTTAGATATCTATTTAAAATTATATATTTAAAACTATTTGAAATAGGCATATTGGGGAAGTTTTAGGGGAGGGAATAGTCTTTTCTTAATGAAAGTAGCAAACATCTGTGTTCTTTCTAGTCTGTCTTTTGATTAGCTGGCCTCATCGATCACTGGTCTTTGATATGAACACCAAGAAGTCATGTCCTTTTGTTTTAAATGATAAATATGCCTTTGTCATGAATACTCATAGGCAACCCAGGATTTACATCTGAATTGTCAAAGTGTAACTGCCCAGCTCCTGTGATGAGTGACATTATTAGTGAAATAAAGAAGTTTTTAATTTGTCATGGATAGGCCTTAGATGGTGACATTATGAGACTATGTGGGTTTGGATGCTAGAAAAGTTGTCCTTCCCCCACTATTTTTCTAAGATTTGTCATTTATCAACAAGAGGCAATCTGCCGCAGGAGGCTGTCTGTGAGCATTTTTACTTTAGTGCCATTAGTGTGTCTCTGTAGGTTTTATTATTTAGGCTTGATGGCCGGTAGTTCTTATCAAAACTAATACTATTTGAAGTAGCGGGCTTCTGGCGGTCAAACAACCAGTATAAGGATTTGTTCTGTCTGGCTATTATTGCCAGAGACAGTATTTTTTTAAACTTTAGCTTTATTTCAAGGTCTGTGTCAAATATATTTTCTAAACAAGTTTCTTTGATATCTTCGTCTGAATAAACTCACATCTACTCAAATGTTTGTGCTATTTATATAAGCACATTGATATCCGCATGGTATCTGCCTTCATAGTCTTACGTTAATCATAAGATCCTCAGAAGGTCAAGTTTGACTGTTGTATTTGATTCTTGTACTCAGAAATTAGGACCATTAAAATTAAAAATACTATGAGGTGTTGATCTTCTCTTGTCTGCACTGTGAAAGATTTCAACTTATGTATATTTGCCTTATTTGTTTCTCTATTATTAACAGGCAAATATTTTGATTATTCTAAAGTTTCATCTTGTGATACATCTTTAGAAGGTTTCATGTTGGTAATAAGTTGTTATAACTTACATGTGAAAGGCATCCCCATGGAGAGCTGGTATTTTAACAACAGCTTAAGCAGAAATTGCATTACCTTTTACATGCTTTGTCTTTATAATTGCAACACAGTTGTTTTAAAGATAGGAAGAATAAGAGTTTTCATTTTTTTCTTTTTCAAATGAATTGATCTCTTGAATTATCCAAAACAACCTTTAGCTTAGAATATTGACATTTGCAGGAGAGTGAAACTATATATTTTACTTTGATTTATTATCTCTCCACAAAATTCATTTTTAAAATGGTTTCATTATTACACAGTCCCACTTAAATCCTGTCTTATTTGTAGTCACATTTCTCACCCCATGAATGTATTAATCCTGGGTTTTCTTTGTTTTGACTGAGTCAGAACTGAAGTGTAGCAATTATTTTTTGGAAAATATTTTTTGTGATGAATCACATAATTCTACTCCTGAAACTAATATTACAATATATGTTAACTAACTAGAATTTAAATAAAAACTTGAAACATGAAAAAATATATGTATCTTTTGATTACCAAAAAAAATTTTGAGATAAAAAATGTATTTGGTTAGAAATTAACCCTTATCACCCAGGGATTTTCTGTATCTTTTTCTGTTCTTAGTATCTTCTAGGTCACCTATATCGTGAAAAATGAAGTCTTACTGGTGTTTGTTTCCCAACAGAAAACAATTGCTTAGGGACTCTAAAGCCCAGCCCCTCACTTTAATTGAGATTTTTGTACTGTAATGTAAGTGTCTGAGTTTTTGAGACCCTAAGGCTTTCACCCAACTTGAAGACAATGATGCCAGTGAGCTTCTGTCCAGAGTTAATCAGCTGCAGAATTTGTAAACTGCACATGTGTCAAAGTTGAAAATGTTAGCACTCTAATAGAAGCTTGAAAAGGTTAGATCTGATAAAAGCCGTCAGCAGTTAAAGAAAGTGATTTATGGGAATGTAATGACACAAAATGCCTCATTTATCACTCATCTATAGATAGGTTAAGGTTCCTATGTCATACTTTTAAAAACTTGACCACTAAGAATTGTCAAAATAGGTACTTAATTGCCCTTCATTCTTTTCCTTTTGAATTTATTTCATTTGAGTTTGGTAATTTTATCTACGATCACTTTACTGTCGTTCACTTCATATGGTTCCATTTAAAGTCATTCATATTTTGGATTTTCAAAAACTGTACATCACTGATCTTTTTGAAGTTTTATTAGCTAAAGCTGTTGCAAGGAAAGACTAAGTCAATCTTATATATGTTAATTTACTTTTTTGTTTAGTACGAATACCATGGAGATATATGAAAGTTTCATTTTCTCTTTTTGAATACTTGTAATTTTCATTAGCATTTTATAATCCTCTAAATTTTCGATATATCTCTCCTTAAAAAGTACAACATTAGATTTTAAAAGACAGAGCCATCAACTGGTTTACCATCCTAGTAACTCAACTTAATATTTAAGTTCCACACAAATTAAATTAAATGAAAACCTGCCTGTCTGGTTAAATGATCCTTTAAAGTTGGGGGGAGGAGGACGGCTAAAAGCAAAAGTTAAGAGACATGCCAGCTTGTATTTCTTTCTTAGATTGATTTAAAAATAATTATTTCTTTATACAGTCTAAGTATTTGTAAGATTGAAATTGCTAGACATTTATTTGCTTATTTAATGTCATTTAGTTTATGCATAAATATGTTAATACTGTTAAATAAAAACTATTGTAGAAACTGCCAATATATCAGAGTAATGTTATAAAACACCCATTTTATGCAGGATTATTACAGTTTCAGACTCTTTAGTATGAATTGTAGAATTGTTTAATGGCTTTTCGGAAATTATTCAGATCATTAAATAGGCCTAAATGTCTCAGGGTTTCCCCCTCCTTTGCCTTCCTATAGCCAAAAATTAATTTGAAGATTTTGACAGGTTTCACTTTCTCAGGCATGTATTGTACTTTCTTCAGCAGGGATGTCCCAGGTTTAATTTAAAAAGAAGTCAGAGCAGTTTCTTCAACAAGGCAAAGTCATGAAAATAAATGGGGAAAGGAGAAACTGCCCTAGGAAAGAGAAACTTGAGACATCGTAGCCTGATGCAGTTGACCTTGTACCATGATTCCATCAAATGGACTATTAAAAAAAGGGGTTTTTTTTTTAGATAGTCACTGAAACTTGAATATGGATTGGTGTGTATTCTTAACACCAAGAAATGACTGTTAATTTTGTTAGGCATGACAGAGCCATTATTTTTATGTTAAGAAAATGTCCATTTTTTTTCCCAAAGAGATACATATGAGAACATGTAGGGATGGAGTGATTTAAGAGCCTGGTATTTCTTTTACATTTCAGCAAATTAAATACATAGGGTGAGAGAGAAATTTAAAGGGGAGATATAAGATCTACAAGATGGTTATTTAGTGAGGGAACTGGTTCTCTTCTTTTTATACATTGCAAAATTTTTACAGTAAAAACCTAAAAAGTCTGGGAGATTCTTAGATCAATCTTGTCCAAAAGTATTATACAATTATAACATCCTATATTCTAATATTTTCTTGCTGCCAGTCTTAATTTTAAAATCATACAGTGTAATCTAAAAGTGCTTTTTTAAAAAAACAGCTTCTAAAGTTTATCCAAAAAAACTCATCTCGTTGGCTAAGATCAAATACAATTACAATATTTTAACACCCGTTAGCAAACCTGGTATCTTCTAGTATAGTAAAGGGCTAAGAAATTCTGCACAATGATTCAAAATATGACAGAAGTATTAGCATACTTCTTTGTGGTCTGAAAAGTGTGTAGTTCCTAAATGGCATCACAAATCATTTTTGTTTGTTTGTTTAAAAAGGACTATAATAAATATATAATTTCCATTCCCTATTCCTCCTGACAAACAAATATTAAAGCACTTATAACTCTTATATATTAAGCTTTGTTTTTTATCATTATTTACAAAAGCATTTTTCTTGAATTGCAAATATAGTTTACCAATTTAAGGAATATCAAATTAAGTGTATGTCTTTCTAGATGCCTCTTTGTTCAGAAAAAAAAATATGTGTACAGTTAAGTTAAAATCTTAATTTCTTCTATGATTTTAGAAGTCTGTTTGCTTGGTTATCTTTAGACTTGTAGGCAATATTTTTATTTTTAAACAACAAGAAAACAAACCCCAAAGATCTCCAAATTCCTAAAAATATACATTGATTTGAAGAAAATGTGTTCTTAGTATGAATTTATCATTTACTCCATTTGTATTAAGGGATAGTTAACTAAGTGTAGTGATTTTTCTATTTTTATAGATCAGTTACACTTATTAAGGCAACACAGGAAGCCCCGTTTCAACTGAACCTTCCAGAGATTAAGCATTTTATTTGAAGGAGTTTTGTTTTTTATTTTTTCAGATCCCTGATTAGGAAAAATTCATATTGTGTGTGTTTATATAATCACAGGAGTCAAAATTGTCTCAATCTATGAATCTTAATAGTTTGCTCTTGTAACAACTATGAGGAAAAGTATTAAAATGCCTTAATTACAGGGCAAGGAAAAGAGAAAGCACAGTATTTTGCATATGATCTTTCAATTGTTCACCAAATGATAAAGAAAGCATTCAAGCGTGGTTTCAAGAACTGTCAGCATTAAGAAAATGCAAGGTACTTTGTAGAGCCTTAAAGACCTTTCTGGGAAATAGATTTAATTAAAAAGTAAAATAGACTTTTCATTTTAAAGAAATCTTTAAAATGTTATAAAATTTCATAATGTTAATATATTAATAAGGGCATTATCTTCTTATCCCAGATGAGAAAAAGTCATCCATGAAGCTATTATATTTGATTCACACAGTGGTGGTTCCTATATTTTTCTTTATGTTTGATTTAAGAGTTTGAATCATGATGCATATTGAAGTATATAATAATTTTAAAAGACCTTCTCTGTCTGATTCATATATGCTGACTCAATCTCATTCTGTAAATTAGGAACATCTAGTAGTCTTTCTGCTACTAACAGAAGTCCTTTTACCCACATTAAAGTTTAAAATGATCCCAAAAAATTGATTTTTGCCATTTATCTTAATTAACATGCTCAGGTATGCATTGTTCCCTGTTAATACACCACCAATCCTCTGTAGTCAGAAGAATTTCAGAGACACTCTGTTCCTTCCCTTTAACTTGTACATTAAAACAAAACAAAGCAAAAGACATATTTCCCATCGAGTTGAGTCAAAAAGCCTAATTAACAGTATGTCTCCGAGTCGCATTAGATTGAGGGTTAACCTGACTATGTGATAAGAAACTGTCTATAAATAACCCCAGCCTGTCCTTCTAGAGCTTAGCTTCAGCCAGTGCTGCCTCTGTCAAGGTTTTGGGAACTTGTCTGCTCTTACCAAGTCTGCACACACGTCAGTATTTTCTGGCTACTTCCAGGCACCAGATGTATTCACGTTTAAATTGTCTTCATTTCAGGACACCTCATTTAAAGACAAATCAATCTCAGAAGAGTTGTGTCTTTAAGTAATTACTCTTCCATTGAGAAACTGTTTCCGGACCAGTGTTGTTATTTTTGTAACTAGTCATTGACCAATGTATTCACTGTTCAACACTTGGGGGAAAAAAAAGATTAATTCGGCAGATTATTTAAGGACCTTATTAAAATCTCCAGCGCCTAGGCTTCTGTTTAAAATGACACTGTGGAAAAACAGATGCGTAATACAGAGACTGGTTTCCAGTTTAGCTCACAAAGATGTAGCCACTAAAAACGTCTGCTCTGTGTTTCCATTAACTTGAGTTTCTCAGTTTAAATTATTATTCTACAAAAGATAGCATGAACTACTTTGTTCCTAAATAGTCACACAGTAGATTGAGTAGAGTAGTACTTGAAGATTTGTTGCATTTTGAATGTGGGAAAAATAATGCCTCTGCATGATAATGAGTCTATGATTTGCATGTGCGTTGTGTAATTCACAATATACATATGCATTCATCATGTTATTCTTTGCAATATGATGAATAATGTCAGTTTATTGCATATGTCTGCATGTACCTCATCTCTTAATTAAAGCATTAATCACTAAAATTACCAAAGATACATAGTTTTACAGTACTTTTAAAATTTAACATTGATCTTTGCATAGTAATACACATATTATTTCTAATTGGTAGACTATACTAAGACATTTTAAGTAAGGATTTCGGTGCTATGATTCTATCATATCAATTATTTTAAATATGTTTGTCTTAATATATACTTACAACATACTTTTTAACCATTTTAAATCATTTTTATTTGAGATTAATTTCCTAAATCACTTAAATTACCAAAGACATACATATGTGCATATATATATATGCATATTATATGATCAGCTTTAAAGCTCAAAAGACTATATATGTCTTTCTGTACTTTCACGTTTTAAAGTTGATCTTTGCATAGTCATATAGGTTATTCTCATTGGTAGACTGTGATAACACAGGTAAAGTGGAGATTCCATGTTATGATCCTACCAGATCAGTGTTAGATATCTTAATATATATTTGCCTCACCCTGTAACAATCATGTTATTTAACAATTGTTTCTTTAGTTCAAGATTCATTATAGTTGATGTTATTTTCCCAGTGTTATTCACTTATAAGCAATAAACACCTGCTAATCCTGTGATTCAGTCATTTAGAAACCCATACCTTCAGAACAAGAAAAAAAAATGTGAGGGAAAGTCTCCTTGGAGGGAAAGTCTAATTATTTAATTAATTAATTAAGCTGTTTAGACTTTGGTGCTAACAAAAGGGGGAAGAGAGGCACAGGTTGCCACATCCCTGCTCATGAACCCATTTAACATTTCTTTGTGCAAAATTTTACGCACTTAACCCCTAAACTATTACTGTAACATTTACTACCATCTTTCTTCTCGGCCCAGGACCTTGCTCCACGCTTCTCTGCAAAGAGAGAAGCCTCCCACATATTTACTTCTCGAAACCATTCCCATCTTTCTGTTTTCGCTCATTCTCTCCCCTTGTGTCAGATGAAGAGGATTTCTAATTCCTTACTTCTTCCTTCGCTCAGGTTTCCGATCTTCCCCAGAATTGCAAGGTGTGCCCATGTTTGAAAGTCATCGTTGGTTTCTACCCTAGAGCTACAAACTTGTTTCTTTCTTCCCTCTGTCACCCAGCATCTTGATAATTATTTCTATACTGGTGGCCTCTACTTCCACACCCACGTAATGCTAAAGAATCTGACATCCTGCCTTGGTCTCAAAGCTGCTGAGGCCTGCATCTGTGAAGTGCTGCTTTGCTACGCCTTTGGTTATGGTCCTTCATCCCACTCACCTGCCTAAACATTCTGTCTTTCCTGACTGACATGCTAGGGAAGCGTTACACACCCCAACCCCTTGAGAATTTTCAGTGGTTGCCTGTTACCTACAGAGGAGTCAGGCTCCTCAGCCCAAGACACATTTCAGGCCATTCCAGGCTGACCTCTGCTTCTCTAGCCTCATGCACATGTTATTCCATGCGCCATTCCAGCCGAACAAACGTACTCTTCCCGTGCCTTTGCTCCTGCACGTTACAATGCCTGGCTTCTCCCCATGTTTGCCCCTTATATCTGATCTGCCCTTTTTCTGAACTGTTCAAATGAAATGACTCATCTAGAGTGTAGACTGAAGCCAAAAAGTATTGCATTTGGAGCTAAAATTTTGTTTAACAAATTTGGAAAATATTACACTAATCTCTGTGTTGCCAGAAGGTGCCACCAACGCCTGAAAATGAAAAAGAGCTGGACATGGAGGTTTCATCTTGTGTGCCATCGCCCTGGGCGGGACTATCTGGATTACTACCTCCAGAATTATGAGGCAGCTGTGAACTCATCCTCTCCAGCTCCCCTTTCTCCAGATGTCTCTCGTGTTCTGCCCCATTACTGTCTGGGTCAGTTAGTTACAATCCAATTAGTTACCATCCAATTAATGACTCTCCAGCCCTGGGCAGTTACGGGATCAGACCACTAAATAAGTCATTTGAGCAACCCCAGCCTGCTTTTGGGTTAGGCAACCATTGCTGGATCAGTCCTTTGTATCCAGAAATGTAAGTTCATTTAAGCCAAATGGGAAGACTCATATTGATGGCTCCTTGAAACATTATCTTATTTGATTTCTAAGGTACCATAGTCTCCCAACCTTAGTGGTCATTCCTTTGCAATCTCCATTTATCATCCCTCCTCTTCTACTTATTCTCTTAATGTTGGAGTGTCCCAGGGCTTATTGTTTGGTTGTTCTCTATATTCATTTTCTTGGTTATTTCTTCCATCTTGTGACTTTAAATGCCGTCTGTGTACTAAGAAAAGTTTTATGTCTCCACCCCTGACCTCTCCCCTGAACTTCAGACCCATTTACCTAACTGCCTGTTCAACATCTCTTTCTGGATATATGGTAGACATCTCAAACTCAGCCTACCCACTCTGAATTCCAGATATCTCTGAAAATTTCCCCCTCCCAGTTAATATCTCTTTCCCTCTATCCTTGGAATCATTCCTGTTTCTTTCTCTCATACTTGTGATCTTTCTGGAAATTGTGCTGATTCTACCTTAAAAAATATATACCCAGAGCCCAACCATTTTTCACTCTCCTTGCTGCTACCACTTGGTCCAAATTACCATCATCTCTTTCTAGGACTGCTGAAGTAACTTCTAACTGGTCTCCCAGCCTCCACCCCAACCCTGCTACAGTTTTTTCTCAACATAGCAACCAGATCACCAAATAAAAGTCAGATGACGTTAATCCTCTGCTAAAAAATCCTGCAGCAGTTCCCTAATCGACCCGGAATAAGAGCCCAAGTCCTGACATTGGCCTTTGCAGCCCAGCACGTACCCTACAGTCATTGCTATGGCCTCATCTCCTACCACATTCCTTCCCGCTCACTCTGCACCAACCACCCTGGCCTCTTTGCTGTTGTTCTTATCTAGATGGGTACATTTTTGCCTCAGGCCCTTTGCACTGAATGCCCCCCTTGCATGAAACATTTTCCCCAGATACATACATGGTTCTGCGTCAAAAGTCAGATGTATTGTCAGTTCTCACGTTTACCCTGACCACTCCCCCAACAGCCTCCACTTCCTTTCTTCCTTTGTGTTCCTCCATAGTCCTTTTCACCTTCTGACATGATCTGTACTATCCCTTATTTGCCCCACTAGAATTAAAGTTCTTCAAGGGCAGAGATCTTGTCTGTTTTGTTTACTGCTGTATCCCTAAGACTAGAACTGTGCCTGGCACTTAAGAAAGCTCTAATATTTGTTGAATAAATGAATAGGTCTTTCTTGAACAAGCATGGTGTATTTTTAAATGTAAATGTCATATATCAATGTTAATGGCACAAATTGTTCATATTACAAGAATTCAGTTTCCTAAGGTTTCTGACACTTGGAAGGAATGTGTCAAATCTAATGTATTTGAAAGAGAAATAGTTATCAGTCTTTCAGTGTTGTAGTCTGACAAAAACAGGCTATCCCCTCTCTCTTTTATTGCTTTTATTTTGCCAGGAAGCCCTCTGCAGTTTGGGGGAGAAATAATGCCAACTTTTAAAAAAGAATTAGTGGTATTGTTTCATATACCATTAGTAGGTTTAGAGATGATGTTACAATTTATCAAACCCTTTATGAGAAATGCACACTGTGACACATGTTAACTATTACTAGCGAGTATCAAGCTTCAAAATTAATTATGCAAATATTCCAAATGTTACCAAATTTAAAATAAAGCAGAAGATGGGATCTTGGAGCCAAGTGGAAATAAGTATGCATCCTCCTATTTCCATTTTGATTACAGAGAATTATACAAAACTATTTCATTGAATTTAAAAGATCCATAGTGTTGGCCCTCTCTGCACATATCGCAGCCAACAAAAATTGAGAAATTAATATTCCAAATGAAATATGCAAAGTCTTATTCTTTTTTTAAATTTGATTTGAATATCCATCTAAAGTGCTATATTTACTATACAAATCCACATTTGTTAGCAAAAATAATTATATTTTGCATGGGAAGAGAGTTTGCATGGGTCAGGGTTTCGCTGAATACTATTTGCTGAAAATGCTCCTCAAAAAAATGTTGGGTGGCCATATGATTTGGGAAAATGTTGCCTACCACATTAAAATTTCAAATGCTCTGAGAAGTTCTATAGCAAGGAGATATGTGGATCATCATTAATTTTACATTTCTTAAACTTATTTGACCAAAGGACCACCTCTTGCATCTGATATCTGTGTCTCCCTCAGAATGCCCTCTTCTGAACTCTTGAGCGGGTCTCCTCACAGGAGATAATAAACAAATCAGTGGTGGGATGTGAGAGAGGTGGGGGAAAGGAGGCGTGCTACTGCTTCTGAGCTATCTACAAGGAAGTAAATAATACATGCACTGGGCACCCTAACCAACCATACTTCTAAAGATTGAAAAGCCCAGATAGCGTCTGCCTGGACCCGAGATCACAAAGTGAAATGTGCACAGGGGGCCAGGCAGACCCCTTAGAGAGAAGCTCTGTTGAAGCTGAGAACCAGTAGTGCTTCAACATGAAGCAGCCAGCAGCACTCAGTCTCATCCTACAGTGGCCATGTAGCTATAATGGGCCCAGGATGGCCAGATCTTGCAATTCTTCAAACCATATTGAAAGTTCAGATTTTTATGTTTAGTCTCCTCCATTTTGAATGGTATTAACTAGGGGTTTGAATGGGGTTAACAATAATACCATTTTTAAAAGAACACTGGAGGCCAGACAAAATACATCGCAGGACCTCTCCAGGGTGTGACTTCTACCTTAAGAGGAATTGGCAGAGCAGCATAAAAAGGAGAGGCATGTGGGGTGACCTCAAATGCACTCTTGCTACAGATGGGAGATCCTTGTAGAAAAAAAAAATAACTTTACCTTTAGTATTTTTGAGACTGGAATATTTCCTACTGAGTCTAAATCTCTTCTGTCTGAAAAATCTTAAGGACCCATTTACTTCACTGCTTCATCAAATAATTATGATGATAATTTAAAATCTTAAAGCATGTTTGCAGTTTACAAAGTCCCAACACTGAAAAATAAAATGATGTTCTCTAGGTATTTTAGTCTGCTGGGCTGTCATAACAAAATATCACAGACTGGGTGGTTTAAACAACAGAAATTAATTCTCTCACAGTTCTGGAGTCTGGAGTCTTGAGCTCAAGTTATAGGCAGGGTTGTTTCCTTCTGAGTACTGTGAGGAAAAGATTTCTTGCAGGCTTTTCTCCTTGGCATGTAGATGGCTGTCCTCCTGTCTTTGAATCACATCTCCCCTGTACATATCTGTATCCAGATTTCCTCGTTTTGTAGGGACACCAGTCTTACTGGATTAGGCCCACTATAATGACCTCTTCTGACCTACTTACCTCTGTAAAGATCCTGTCTCTAAATAGGGTCACACTCTGAGGTAAGGGGATTGGGACACCAACATATGAATTTTGGGAGGCCTACAAGTCAGTCCATAACACCAGGAAAGAACTTTAAAAAAAAAAAAAAAAGACTCAGTTATTTTGTTTTGGTTTTTGGATATCTGAATATTGGATACAAATTGTAACCACAGAATTTTATACTTACGCCAGGAAGTTTTTTTTCTGTGTATTGAGAGGGAAAGAGTAAATGAAACCAAGTATCCAAAGTTTTATATAGTCACCTATTGAGAACAGCAGGTGTATGTGAGCTACTAGGAAAGGTTTCGAACTATAGATCCATTTATCTGAACCGCTGTCAAACATCCAACCAGATAAGTTGGAACATGTACCTAATAAACATGTAAATATAGTATGAACTGAAGACTGTGATCCAAAAAGAGAGATGAAAGCTTACCATTAAATGTTCTAATGCATAAATGTTCTTAAGATCTCTAAGTTTATGCAATCAATCCATTTTTTCTTGTGTTTCACATTATTTTCTCTTAGTGTTCCTTAATATGCAGGAAAACAACACCAAAAAATCAATACATTTTTAGATTTTAATGGGCAACATAGACAGAAGGTAAAAAATAAAACACTCTTGAATTCAGCATTGATTAAGTAAACTTTCTTTTTTAATCAGCTTCAATTTTAGCTTTGTTTTCTGAGCCACTTGCTCACAATTTTCTTCACGCCTTCATAGATTTCTGAGACCCCAATGTGCTTGAGTTGAAACATCCTTCTGGAGCTTTCCTATTGTTTGTTTCCTTATATGGGATAAGTATTTCCAAATATAGAGTAATTTTCCTTCAGAACTGTAGCAGATTGCTCATTCACTCATTCACATAGTCATTCATTTATTCTTTTCACACATGCTGTGTGCTAGGTCCTCAGGTAGGCATTGAAGATCAGATAAGCATGGCTCCTGACCTCAGGGAACTCCCAGTCTCGTAAAATGAACAAAAATATAAAACAGAATTTGTGTGTTATGTGCATATGTTAGCTCTTGGCATGGAGTCCCCAGAATGGGAATAATCACCCAAGCCAGAGTAAGTGGGAAAGCCCCAAGCTGGGTCATAAGAAAGGCACAGTAATTTTCTAGGTAAGTGGTTAAAAGGCAGACCAAGTTGTGTGTTACCTAGGTGCAGAAGCATGAAAATGCATGGTGTATTTAGGGAATTGAAGGTACTTTGGCATCTCGGAAGTACAAATTGTGTGTCGGGAAATAAGTAAATAGAGGAGTGGAGAAATGGGAGCCAGGTCATGAAGGGCATTTGGAGAAATCACGTGGGCACTGGGGAGCCTTTGAAATATTTTAATCAGGAAAGTAACGTTTTTAAAAGATCATATGGAGAGCAATGTGAGGGAAAATTGGAAAGAAAAAACACTGAGAGTTAAGGTACTATTGCAAATCCATTTTAAGAAATAAGAGACAGGAAAAAAAGAAAAGAAATAGGAGGCAATAAATGTGTTTATGAAGAAGATAGAGCCAAGAGCCAGGATACCACCCAGGCAGCCTGGCTCTGCCACTTATTAGCCATGAAACATTGGGCCAGTCCCTTAACTTCTCTGAGCCTCAGTTTCCTCATCTCAAAAATGGGAATAATAATAGACTCCACTTGCTAGGATGCTGTGAGAATTAAATGGGGTTTCTGTGCGTGAAGTATTTAGAACCATGCCTACCTAGCACATAGTAATCACTCAATATCCGTTCATTATCAGTATTGTCAGTAATTGTTAATCGGTAACGGCTAGCCCTAAGACTAGGATAGATGATAAATTTGAAGCACATTAAAACAGAACTCAGGAACGATCTTGGTAAGCTTGCCGAGGAGGGTGTTCAGCCCATTCATAGCCTGCCACTTGGCCTAAACACCTAAAGCTAGTTCATGTTCTGCAGAGTTCCTTCCTGATACCAAGTTCTTACTGTACAGCTTTTAAATTTTAATTGCGTCAAATTTAGTCATCAAAACAGCCCCGCGTTTCTGCCTCTGCGTCAGTGGTTGCTGCTGTTGGATCCCTGTCGCCTCTGTGCTGGAGACTTGGTAACGGGGTGAGCATTACACACACTCCTGGTGTCCAGTAGCGCAAGAGAAAGCACAAGGCAGCACCGAAACCCGTTGCCTTAAATATTTTTCATTCTAAAGAAACGCTTTCCATTTTGATTTTTTTTTAAAGCCAGTGAAAATTTTGGTGTTCTCTCTTTTTCCCTGAATTTACTGAGCCTTCCAGAAATCCATCGCCAGATGATTAACAGTAGGAACTTTGCAAACTTTTTTTTCTCTCTATTTAATGGGAAAAATCGATCTCTTTGGCACTCTAATCTGATATTTGTAAAAAGGAATTGTGCAGTGAGGAAGAAGAACCACTTTCTCTGCAGGCTTTTCAGAGCAACATCTGCTTCAGTGGAGACAGCAGCCGGCTGCTGAGCGCCTCTCCCAGACTCCGTGGTCCCTACCCACAGGGCTGTTGGTTATCCTGGTTTCTTCAAAAAGGGAACAAATGTCAGCCGGCCATGCTCCTGGCAGTCTTTCCATATTTGGTAAAGAAGCCGGAGGATTATGGGGTCTGAATACCTCTCTCTAACTGCATCTAAAGGACTAAGTACCCCCACACACACCCAGGAAAGGGCAGGATGGTCTGGTTGAGTAAGAACCCTGACTTTCTTTCCCTGTCTAATGTGCCCATTTACTATAAACTGCTTAAGGGCAAGCTTCACTCACGGAACAGAGACTCATCGAGCATCTCCTGTGTTCACCATTTGGGGCACCAGCAGTGAAGCAATGGCCAAAACAGCTATGATCTCTGTCCTTAGGGAGCTTGTATTATGATGGGAAAGACAGAAAATGAGCAAGTAAATGAACACCTGCTTTTCAAATCTTGATAAAGGGATCAGGGAAGGTCTTCCTGACCAACTGCGTTTTATACAATTTATCATTATCTTGGCAAATGAGGTGAACTGCATTCTACCAAGTTGAATTGGATCTCTCTGTGCTTCAAACTTAGACTGGAACTTTGAAGATGGCCTTCAAGTGTCTTGGTGTTATGTGCACAGCTTTTTAAGCCCATGAAAATTTGAGGCATTGGATATTTTAGCTGTAGGGTAATCTCTGTGGTATAAAGATTTTCTGGTTTAAAAAAAAAAAAAAAAAGTCTGTCGACCTGAATGCTGTCCTGTCTAGCTTCCTACATCCCCAGAGTTGCTGAGCACCTATGATCTCATTTCCCGCTGCTTTAGTAAAAACAGTGAGCCCATAAGCAGAAAGGGTGGGTAAGTGGCCAAGGTCTTACTGTCTGCACACTTAAGAGTAGATGCATGGCCAGATCGCCGTAGGTAGATCTGGATTACAACCCCGCCAGCATGTATGTGCAAGTTAAAATCAGAGGTTTCTGGAGCATTGTAATAAAACTAGAGGGAAAAAAATTTGCATTTTTCCCAGCATTTGTAAAAGCGGTGATTCAGGGGCGCCTGGGTGGCTCAGTGGGTTAAGCCGCTGCCTTCTGCTCAGGTCATGATCCCAGGTCCTGGGTTCGAGCCCCACATTGGGCTTTCTGTTCAGCGGGGAGCCTGCTTCCTCCTCTCTCTCTGCCTGCCTCTCTGCTTACTTGTGATTTCTCTCTGTCAAATAAAAAAAAAAAAAAAATCTTTAAAAGCAGTGATTCATTTATACCCACTAAAATGTTTACATTAAGTTAAACACTTCATTTGTTACCAGCACAGAGCTAGGGCCCTCCAAAAGATAAGTAAATTTGTGATTGTTTTCCATTAATCACCCACCCTGTGGTAAGTAGTGAACTTATAAAGACATGATGCCAACTCTAAGAATCGACTTACTGTATCTCCATGTCAATCTACTTAACAGTTTGTTCAACTTTGGTATCTATTATAGTCTGAATAATCCAATTCTGACCTCTTTGTTAAATTAGACAACCATTACTTCCTAAAAATATGCATGGCCCATTGGGAAGGATTCTAAACTCCAGTGACTCTATGGAACTTTCAAAACAAGTATTAGCCAGTTTCCTTTCTCATCTACATTATTATTCTATTATTGGTAAAGATTATGCGTATCTACCAAAATTTTGTATGACTATTATTTTCCCATACTCTTCGTCAGTATGTGTTAAGGGCAGAATTGATTCATACCAATTAAATTTATTCATTTAAGCTAGTATTAAAAAATTTTCAAATCATAGGACCCAGAAACATATACAGACATCCTGTTCATAATTGTGCCATAAGTTCTTAAATGATCTTTTCAGTTAATTTTTAATATACCTCTTAAGCCTTTGGAATAAATGAATCCCTGATATTCTTGTGCATGCTACTGTTTTAAGCACTAAAGATTGCTCTGTGCATTTATGTGTGTGTAATTTGCTTTCTAAATAAAGGGCATCATTTTTAGGGAAATTTAATTTCTAAAATAAAGATTTAGGAAGATTATAATTGTACTGGGTAATAATTTTTATTGTCATTTTGTCCTAGAATTTTTTTCTAAAAAAGAAAATCATTTTGTGGATTCCTCTGTCATCCCCTCAACTACCCCAAATCACTCCACTGGAAAAAGAGGACTAGAGATTTTAGTGTTCACATACTAAAAATGTGCTTAATGATTATGTATTTTGAAATGCATCTAAACACTTGGGAATTGAAATAAGAGGCATAATAAGATTTGCCTGTCCCGGTCAGGTTCCTAATAGCCGAGATCCTTAAATACATCACTAGCTTTTCATTTACTTCCTCCCATCGCTCCGGTGATCATTGAGCAGCTCCTGGAACAGGCACTCTCTAGGCCTCCGAATATAGAGATTCCCCAAAATACAAAATTCTGCTCTCCCTGAGCGGAGTTTAACAGCAGGTACATACCAGTAAGCCAAATGGCAAATACACCAACAACTGCAGCATTGGAAGTGCTGTGACGGAGAAGTGCCTAGAGTACAGAGCGGAAGCCAGGAGGCCCTTTATATAACCCTGGCTTAGAGTGGAGAGACCGATGAAGGGGGAACAGTGTTTGGAACAGAAAGAACAGCATGTGTAGAGGCATAGAAGCATGAAAAAGTGGAAGCTGTCAATAGTATGATTACAGCATAAGGAACAGGAGCCAGACTAAGAAAAGCCTTTTGTGATACCCTAGACTTTAAATGTTGTCTCTAGGGCAATGCACATAGGGGTTTTTTTTTGGGGGGGGGGCGTATTTTTTAAAGTTTTTATTTATTTCTTCAACAGAGAGAGTGAGCACAAATAGGCACAGTGGCAGGCACAGGGAGAGGTAGAAACAGGCTCCCTGCTGAGCAGAGAGCCAGAACTGGGGCTCAATGCCAGGGTCCTAGGATCATGATCTGAGCCAAAGGCAGACGCTTAACCAACCAACCCAGCCAGGAGCCCCACATAGCGTTTTTTTAAAACAAGTTGCTGACACAATTAGAAATATTGTTAAGCCATGGTGTGGAAGACCAGTTAGAAATGTTTGTTTTGTGGGAAGTTTTATTTGATTTTGTTCATTGTTTTGTTTTTGGGTGTAGAAATACAGGAAAGCCCAGGGAAGAGAAACCAAGTGGGGGGTTATTGCTGAAGTTCGGGTGTGAAATGGAAAAGAAACAAAAGCAGTTCAATAGGGGCACCTGGGTGGCTCAGTGGGTTAAAGCCTCTGCCTTCAGCTCAGGTCATGTTCCCAGGGTCCTGGGATCGAGCCCCGCATCGGGCTCTCTGCTCAGCGGGGAGCCTGCTTCCTCCTCTCTCTGCCTGCCTGCCTCTCTTACTGTGATCTCTATCTGTCAAATAAATAAATAAAATCTTAAAAAAAAAAAAGTTCAATAAAGATGGAAAAAAGAAAACATAAATACTAAGGACATGTGTTACGCTGTTCCTCTTGGTTAAAAAACATGAGTTAGAAAGAGTATTTATAGTAGGAGTAAAACTCAGAATACTGAGTAGCATTTAAACCATTTACCTTTTTTAGTGTCCCATTTGCTTGCAATGGGACTTGAACCAAGGGGTCCTGATTTCTGGTGTTCTGTGTTCTTTCCCTTAATGCTTCTTCTATAACAAATGGAAATAAAAATAATCTGTTATCTATATCATATATAAGTCTATATGTATACATATACATGTACACACTTAGACACTTCGTGAATAAAGGAACACAAAACAGTGCTAGACTTTGGAACATTTTCTACTAGAAATCCTTATGGAATGTGTTTTTAAATAACAAGAACATTTTCAAATTGTTGGCAGTTTTTAGCAGGTAGTGCATTTTTAAACCTTATTTTTATTTTATTTTATTTTTTGAGGGAGAGAGTGTGTGAAGCGGGGATAGAGCGGCAGAGGGAGAAGGAGAGAAAGAGTCCCAAGCAGGCTCCATATCCAGCATGGAGCCTGGCATGGGGTTCGAGCTCAGGACCCTGATCATGACCGGAGCCGAAATCAAGAGTCAGATGCCCAACTAACTGAACCAGCCAGGCGCCCCAGCAGTTAGTACATTTTTAAAAAATATTTCAATCAATGTGTGTTTCCTCCCCTTAAACAATGAGTGGCAACGTTTGCAAAATGTTTGCTATCTGATCTCTCTAAATAGAAGTCAGTAGCTCCCATAACACTTGTGGCAAACATTTTTGGGTGAGAAAATAGTTTGTCTCTCAAGTCATTCCTAAATCAATTTATTTTTGAAGCACTTGTGTGCAGTCACAAGGGTTCACCAAAAAGAACTGGCCATTGCATGGCCTCAGTTAAGCCGAGGGATTTCATTCACTGCATGCCCTTCTTTATAAGTAAATTTTCTCAAAGTTGTGGTTTTCCTCTCACTTTCATTCGTAAAGGTTGATGTCTCTATTTCCTGCAAAAATTCTGAATTCAATTGCTAGAATTGCTAGAATTCAATTGCTAGAATTAAGCAGGATTTTTTTTTAAAGCATACATTTATAGACTTTACAACTAGCCAGCTCCTCCTATAGATATAACTACGTTTTACCAGTGAGGAAACTGAGGCCCAATGTGGGTCCAGCAAAACATTTAAAAACTGAAAGGAAGGACATTAATGTTTATGGTAGCAATTGTTTTAATTTCACAAGTCTTTAGTATTATATAGCTGCTGTCAGTCATGCTGACATGGAGAACTCTTTCAATATAAAACATTTTCCTTAATAATTAATAGCAACCAATAATATTATTAGACCCCTAACTCCAACCACCTGCTGACCCTCTGTAGGACCTGAGGACGTTTCATGCTGAGTCTCGTTCCCTTACTGCTGTGCGGTACCACACAGTGCATTAAAATCAGCTAATAATGTTTTTAAAAATTTAAACATGAAGGGGGATAGTCTAGAAATTACATCATTAGTTACAACTCAAGAAGCAGTTTAGGTGAGTAGAAAGGGCACAGGTTTGGAGAAGGGAAAGGCTAAGTTTGATTCCCATCTGGCCCCATGCATCTGTGTGCCTTGGGCAAATCACTTGATTTCTCTTACCTTTGGTTTTTTTTTTTTTTCTTGTTTTTTTTTTTTAACTCATCTGTAAAATGAGCGCAATTTGGATTCTTAGAGGACTTAGTGAGTTCGAGTATATATACAGTGCCTGGAACAAAATACACGTTTGATTTAAAAAAAAAAAAAAAAAAAAAGTACCGAATACCTGGGACTACCCTTCAGGAAACTAGTGTATGCCAAGTCAAAGAAAACGGATGTTGCAGTGACATATTTTTGGAGTCATTGTCAGGGTCTTGGTTTGTGACTTTATTACAGCCCTCTGGTGTGGGGCCCATGGGGTGATCAGGGATCCCCTTCTGTTCAGTGTGAGGCTGCTAAGAATCCGAGCACTTCCTGCAGGGGAAAGCCAATGCACTAATAAAATGTCTCTTTGCCCAAGAGCCCACACACAGTTTGTCTCCAGCAGGGGACTTTTGTTACTCCTTTACTTTTCTCTTTTCTTTTTTCTTTTTCTTCTTTTCCAACAGCTGCTTCTCTGTGTTTGGAGCCCAACAATGAGTTGGGGTTTGTCATTCTTCTTTTCCAAAATCTCTGTAGTTTTAGATTTAAGTCTGAAGAGAAAAAAAATTGCAGCCATAAACGGGGGGGGGGCCAAGAGGTGTGGGGGGAGGGGTGTAAATTAACCATTTGGGATTATTTCAAAGTAAAACACCATTTACTGGATTCATCGGACCTCTGATATGAGGATTAGTCTTTTAAAAACACCACAACTACAGACTTGTGAAGTTTGCAAAAACTGCCAACAGACCCAAATATGTTAAAGGTTGTAATCTCTTGAAAGGAGCTGGTTGATTTTCCTGTTGCCCCTCCTATCAACTTTAACCTCCAACCTTCTCCGGCATGTATCACTACAAATAAAACTGCTGAGGTTTGACAAGAGGATATAAAGTCACTAGGCCATCGCACAGGGATGGCCGCATGAT
Source organism: Lutra lutra (assembly GCF_902655055.1). Classification (NCBI taxonomy): domain Eukaryota; kingdom Metazoa; phylum Chordata; class Mammalia; order Carnivora; family Mustelidae; genus Lutra; species Lutra lutra. The sequence goes on from NC_062284.1 coordinate 56,724,819, forward strand.
TTTCTTCAGCCTGAAATGAATGCTCCGTAATTTGGGCTTTTCAATAGGAAGTCATATACACTCACTCGTATCACTTTAGTTTTAATAATTACTGTTTTAAAAAAGCCAGAAATACACATATTAAATGATGTTTGACAACTGGAATTTAGTGGTTTTGTTATTGGTTGTCTCTGACCATTAACGTGGATTTCTGTTCTTAATTTTAACGTATACGATTTCAAGCAAGCGGCATATGATATTGATATAAACATGACGTTTGTATACAGCATTATAAATGAATTTTTAGTTCATGATTAAGACCAACCAGATGACAAAAAGCAAATGATGTGTTTGTATTGCTCTAACTTAAAAATAATTCCTGCGCTGGATTCACCTGTGGGGCCATTCTTCTTTTCAGGAATTGGGGACACGGGCTCATGTGGCCCTGATGCTCACCAGAGCTTCTGAGGTCCAGTTACTTGTATTGACTCTCCAATAATTCAGCTGACTGAAATTATTCCTTCTACACTAGATAAAAGCTGTCTTATGAAGTTTCTGGCACCGTTCAGTCTGAACTCAGCTAGTTTTCTGTTGCTGGTGTCTGAGCAGAAGGAATGGGTGCTAGTACATCCGCACTTGACCAGTGGTTCTAGTTGTTGTGGGGTTTTGGGTTTTTTCTTCTAAGGTAGATCTTGCGTGTTTTTGTTAGGTCCAGCTTAATAGCTTCCGATCAACCCTGAGTCTCATTGGTTTATATCTCCAGAGTGTTCTTTCTTTAGCTTCACTTTCTCCCACTTCTGTTCCTTTCCCGGGGCCACTGAGCAGAGGAAAGATAAATGACGTGAAGGAGTTGGGAAGCTGGGGACAAGGGACGGGACAGTGATGAGTTCCCACCTGACGTTTTGGTCACCTCAGCAGAATCCTGCCTTGCAGGAGAAGCATCGTGTTGTCATAACGAGAGTGCACTCTTGTGAAAACTCCTGAGCCCCGGTCCCCTAAGCCTGTCACCTCTTCCTGAGCAGAGCAGGATCCAGAGCCTGGAAAAGATCTGTGTGCTGATTTGGGCTACGTGTCTGAGGGTGGGGGGCAGTTGCTGGGGCAGGGGAAGCTGGAGATGGGGGTAAAAAAATAAAAGAACAGAAAACTATGTGGGTGTGACCTGACATCTTAGAATTCTCAGAAAACTAGAGTTTCATAAAGTACTTATGGTTAAAATTGTTGAGACTCGCTTATTCCTCCCATTGAACAGTGCAACTTTATTGTATAAATCCAAGTGTAATAATTAACAACAGCTGTAGTGATCTGTTGCATCTATACAGCACTTCCACATTCATTATTTCCTTTAAGCCTGACCATCCCTCTGGGAAACTGGAAGCATTTTAGTAGATAGTAAAGCAAAGGCTCAGAAAGATAAAGTGACTTGTCCAAGATTAATGTATTAGTGTCAGAACTAGGATTGCTTTATTATTCAGCAAAACCATTGTTTCGTACTTACTGTGCACCAGGCTTCCCAGGATGAATGCGAGTCCTTCCCTCAAAGAGCTCCCAGTCTGTGGTGTGTGTGTGGGCGAGGGGGTGGGGTACTGTGGTAGAGCAGGCTGGGAATATTTGAACCACTGAGGCAGTGGCTTGAACTCAGTCATGCAGGGGGAGGCAGATTCTAATCCAGCTATCCTTATATCAAGTAAGTTTTAAGAATGTTAGCTGTTCAGTTAATTCACATTTCTCTTCCCTTTTTAGTTTCCTGAACTCCAAAACTTTAGAAGACTAACAGCTATAGCACAGAAGAGGCCTGGCCTCATAACGCACCTGAAGAGGGAGACCAAGATGTACCAGACTAATTAGGAAAAGCCATAGAGACCAAAAGCTGGAAGTGTGGGGCTACTTGAGTGGATAAATCAAAGGTTGGGGAAAAAACAAACAAAAAGCAGTTGACTTTTTGCTAGCATAAAATGCAAGAAACCACTATTTTTATGTCTTACATATTTGTCCCATGACATTAAATAGATAAACCTTGGGGTACCTGGGTGGCACAGTCAGTTAAAATCTGACTCTTGGTTTAAGCTCACTTTGTGATCTCAGGGTCATGAGATGGAGCCCTGAGTTGGGCTCCCTGCTCAGTGGACGCTCTCCCTCTTCCTCTCCCTCTCCCCCTCCTACTCACGTTCTTTCTGCACGCTTCTCTTTCTCTCTCCTCTAAAATAAATAAATAAATCTTTAAAAATAAAAATAAATAAACCTCTAAAATTCCTGTGATGTTACTGGATAGGGGAAACCCATTCAGGTTGATTCAGGTATTTTAAACTTTAGACGAATAGCCACAAAATGAATATTTGACTACTTAACCAAATGTCCTTTATATTTGCTTATACCAAGAACTTCATTCTTTTTATTTTATTGGTAAAACATATCTGTAGCATTAATAGATTTAGAACAGGCAGACATGTGGTTGAGATGAAATTCAGCTCATCTCTTAACATCATAAGAATGCTTGTGTATTCCTACAAAAGATGTTCTTTTAGCACTACCCAGTCCCACCTTGGCAATTCTAAAGTGAGTATGACTACAAGCCGGTCTCATACTAGTTGCACATAGCAATTGCATGTCAGGAGAAAATGTATGTATGTACAAAATTGTGAGTAAAAAGAATGGTTTCTCCCCACCAAGGGTAACAATGAGAGTTAAGATCCTAAGATGAAGCCCAGAGTAAGAAAAGTCACCCTATTCTAAGTTGAGAATGAAGAAACCAGAGAAAGACCTTCCTGCCTCAATCCTCTTTGCCTTCAGTGACCTTTCAGGCACTGCTATGTGTTCCCCACCTAGGAGCAGGGTAGAAACAGATTCAAGCAATGGAAGAAATAGAGCCTCAGAGTGAAAACATTGAGGAAAAATAAGATTAGATAGTTTCTAGAGCTTTGAATCTATCTCAGTATCCAGTTGTAGTGGTGCCCTAGAAAGAGAAGGGGGTATAAACTGGAAAGCACTGTTCGAGGGGCTTTTTGCCACCACATTTTGGCTTAAACGGGGACTGGAAGCTGATACTGTCTGGTGAATCACTGTTTACCTCATCTGGATTGGCTAACTGGGTGACCTTGACTGAAGAGCTTTCTGTTACTGAGCCTTCTCATGCATTGCTTCCTTTAAGGATAGAGAATGCGCGGATCTGCTCAAGATCCACATAGCTCCTGACCTGTGTTCTGAGGCTCAGTATGTTTCTTACTCCACATCACTTATCTGGAAAAAAAGACTCATGGAACAAAGACTCCTTCAAGCCAAGATGAAGAAACAGAGATCTGTCTCTTCCTTTTCTCCTTGCTGTCACTCACCCTCTTCTACCAACTACCAGCCTCATCAGTGCACAGCTGTGGTAGACTTCCATTGTCTGCCATTCACTTTCCATACCAAGATGTTATACAGTCATTTACCTTAATTTAAGCCCATTTTGTCCCCTCATCCCTGTAAGACTTTTTTTTTTTTCCTCTTTTAGTCAGTGTTAATTGGTCAAGGAAGGCTCCTCATGACTGATTTTCTGCTCAAGTCAGCTTTTCTAAAGTCTCATAAAATCTTAAGAAGATGGAGAGGGGTGATGCCCTAGCAGTCTCCATCTTACGTTGAAAGTTCTGGAACCGCTGGAGTGCCAAAGGCTATACAGAACCCCCTTAAGACACAGATCACTTTCCTCCAAGACCCACCTTTCCTCTTACTTCCCCACCTTATTTGGGGTGGGGAGTGGGAGTAGCAAACAGGGTGGTGAGAGGATATTACTCTACCATAAGATTTACCTACATGTAGATGGCTTATATTCTGTTACCTGTATACATAGGGCACTAAACTTTTATTTATACAGAATAACTTTCCTGATTGCACTAAACAACATTGCATATTACTTAATTCACTTGATGACTCAGAAGGTACCTAAATTTAGTATTCTAGAATTTTCTGTATTGGAAGATGGAATAGATGAGACAGGGCTACATCTGTCTGTATCGACCCTCAGGTGTTTAGCCTGTTGACTTTCTCCTCCACAAAGGAGAGTATCTCTTTTGAAGTGATTATTGATTTGTTGAGTATTGGTGAGTAGAAGATAAATTTAAATTAACTGTCCTACAGCTGGAGCAGGTAGAAGGGGAACAAATGAAAACTTCCTCTTTTATGGGCTGCTGAGAGGTGATAGCTCTTGAAATGCAGTCTGCTAAGTGATCCCAAGCTAATGCAAATTAACAGTTGTTTTCTTTCAGAACTGTATGACTGAATAAACATTTACCATTTGTTTCATTTCTACTCATCTCTTAGAACAGTTGCTACAGGTCTTAATAGTAAGACTTGAAACATATAATGTATTAGCCTTGGCACATCAAAATATTGTTCATCTTCCAAACTTGAGATATTCCAGTTTGGCTTCTCACTGAGTTTATAATGTTCTGAGGGTATGTATCTAAAAATGCATCTTACTAATCTCCTGGAATTGATTAAAAAAAAAAAGAGTCCCTGTAACTTGTCACTCTTCCCAGCTTAAACATGGTCTGTCAGTTGTGAGATTGACGGGCATTGTGGTACATTTCAATCTTAGGAGGGGCCTGAATAAGAAATTTGAACCACTGAGTAGCATTTTGGAAGAGAGACCTATGATATTTGTGCAAAATAATAATGAGGTTAAAAATGGAATTCCAGGCTTAGCCGAGAGCAGTGGTGCTTCCTGCTTTTTTTTTGTATGAGCCTTTCTCACCATTCAGTGCGATCACCTTTTCTCAGAGCACCACTGTGGCGGGTAAAGAATTTCAGCAACTGAACAACAGTATCAAATAAATTCATTTTAGGAACTCTCCTTAAAAGTTTATTCCAATCGTTAACATTCCTGGAGCTGGTGGTGTCTGCCAAGCGCTCAGCGCTTAGTTCACATGCAGCAAATTTAGCATGACAAAGTTGCTCCTGTTTTTTGCAAATGGGAAACCTGGAGCCCCAAATGGAGCCACATGAAGTAAACTGCAGAATGGAGATGAGATCCGAGAGATACAGTAGAAGGGATTATCTGGGATCATGTAGATGGTTTGCAGTTGCCTTTGTATGGCTACTGGGTTAGATCATTCTTGGCAAGTTTGGTGAATTAGTATCCTATTCCTGAGTCCCATTTCAATACCTAGTTTGGAACTCTTCCACTCCTTGAAAACTTCCATTGAAATTTTTATCAATGGTATTTGCATAGACAAAATGGAATCAAACTATTGACATGTAGGGTTTGTTTTTTTTTTTTTTTTTAAGAAAAAGCAAATTTATGTGAATGGTTTGTCAGTAGAGATAATTTAGCCAAAGGCACCTGTCTTCTCTAAGGACTCTGCCTGAAAAGACTTAGGGGGAGCTTGGTGAATTTTTTTGTCCTTAAAATAAAGCTGTTTTTGAGGTATGAGAGAAGCTTAGTTTTTGAAATGGCACAGTGACTAACAAAGGCCCCTTTTTACCCCCCCCAAAAAGGACTAAAAAGGACATTTGTTAGACTCTTGAGGAAGAATTGTGCTGTTAACATAAAAGTCTAGATATAAGAAAAGGAGAATTGTAGGAAGAGGAGGAGCAGGTATCCTACGCTATGCAGGATCCTAGAAGCAACTCATTTTACAGAGAGGACTACAATCAGGCTCAGATTCAAAACTCCAGAAAGAGTGTTTATAGTGAATGAAACAGGCGTAGGATAAACCTTAGCAGAGCATCCAGTCACTGCATATAGACACACAGGAGTATGCACGTGTGTCCCTCCCCGCCCCCCTCCCTTCAGCTCCCTCAGCGGCCTTGTACGTATATTCTGGTAGGCAAGTGGCCAATAAGCAGTCTCCGTGATGGCAATCAGGTGATTTGTATTTCTGGAGTTTGAGGATAGACAGGGTTTATCATTGATTTGAAGATGGAAAGTAACACTATGCCGCCTTCCCCATCTTTTAGGGGATGTGTGCTGGGTATGGCCAGAATTATATGTGTGTTACTGTGTTTTGAGCCCTGACCTAAACTGTAGATGAGAAGGCTCTTTAAATATTAAAAATGCAGAACAAACGGAATTGCTTATGCAGTAGTGAAATGCACAGGATTCTAAAGGCAGGTCTCATCTTTTTATGGGGCATCCATTTCTCTCCAAAAGTAACTTTTTTGAGAACTCCCTTTAACGAAAATACTAAATCACTCGTCTCTCTCTTTTTAAAAAAATCCAAGTTACAATGTATATAACTTTGGAGTTATCAAATCTTTGGAGTTTATCCCTCCTACCTGTCAAAGTTTAAGTGCTATGTTCTGTGTATATACTCATGGTATTTGAAAAAGCCCTAAAGAGAAGCAATTATATCATTGTTTTCAGAGAACCCTAGAAGCAAGGATAAAGGCTTTCAGAAAGGAGGGGGCAGTATTAACAATAATGGCACCTGAAGTCAGATGCAAAATTCTGTCCTAATTATTGGTGATGATTAATTGAGCAGAAAGTTACAAGCTTTGAAAGAATTTCAGAATTATTTTCCTTTGATTTTTTTTCTAAAAAAAAAAAAAAAAAACCCATCATTTTCTATTTTAGCAGTTTCCACAACTTAAACATTAAATTCTTATTGTTTGATTTCTGTTATATTAGTGGTGTGTGTTTTGCAATTCTAATCTTCACGTTTTTCTTTCTTTATCACTGAAGTAGGCCTTTTGAAGCTGGGAAATTTTTCATAGCAATATTGACAGTGTTCACATTTGCATGATGACAGCCAAGGAATGGAGCAGTAATTTTTGAAATTGCAGAAGTATTTAGAACACTGATAAAAGCTGAAATATATTTTTGATGGATTGAAGTTAAGCATACATGATTTTTCCTGCTGTCAAAAGGCTCTGAATTTCGTGAATATTTGCCTGCTGCGAGAATGCAAGATTAACATCACAACCATCACCCGGGCACCCAAACCCTGCAATTTAATAGCTTTTTAGGTTCTTTCCTTTTTCTAAACAGCAATTAATCTCATTTTAGTACAATTTTCTCGTTTCTGAAGTCGCTCATTGAATCGCTGTTTTGTTCATATTTGGCTTCAGCTCCTCTGCATAGTCATTAAAGTCCCAATTAATGTCACCTTTAGCTGAAGAGTACTCATTTTTATTGAGAAAATGACAGTTGCTGCCATGAGTAGTGCAGTGTAATATACATTAATTGCCCTGTAACACTGGTAATTACGAGTTTTTCAAGCCTCTCAGTAAACTGTCATGCCTAGACAAGACTGTGCTAAAATAGATTACTCATTAGGGAGACCTGTCCTATTTTCTGGTGGGTTCTTAGTGTTGGTTTAAAAAAAAAAAAAAAAAAAAATCTTGAGCTTGAACAAATAGTTACCAAGAGCAATTTCCTACAACAATATCCTTATGTTGGGTTGTTCAGCCATCACTTAAGGCTGCGGTCAGCAAACAGATAGAGTGCAGCAGACACTACAGATGTTGCATCTTGAGCATTTAGTGACGTGGATCACAAGAGTGGACTTAACAGTGTTTCATTCAAGGCTGAGTACAGCATATAACGGAAGAGTCCTCCTAGAGGGTGTTGTGTTAAAACAGGTTCATTCCCCAGCATTCAGAGAACACGTGAGAGAGCCAGTATCCACACTTGCCGAGTCTCAGTCACCTCTGGACTGAGTCCGGCAAGGAGCACCGTTGATGCCTTTATTAAACAAACCCGTATGAATACTGGAGCTGATAAATAACTTTGACACTGAACACAGCAAGCTTTATATATCTATATATGGTATATAAAAAAATTGTACCTTAAAACCATATTTATATGGTTTTAAGGTACAATTAAGGTACAATTTTTTTAAATAAAATGAGAATCATTACTTGGAGAGAACTGAAATAATTTTACATATGAACTACTAGCCCACGGTCTTTTTTAGTATATAGTTGCTGACTGGTGCACTTGGCAACAGGCTTTTTTCTTTTTCTTTTTCTCTTTTTCTTCACCCCCACCCCCATCGTGTTTCTAATTTCAGTGTAGATGAAATCTTTCTCTTCCCCATTTCTATCATATTTCCTCTGTTGCAGTTTGAACACAAAATAGACAACTTTAAAGCCCATAGTTGCCCAGAACTGACAAAAAGGAAACCTTTGTTGTATCCTTGACTAAAGCAGGTGTTACCACAGTCTGCTCTTTGCCTCTCTCTCTAAATGAATTTTGTCACAGCCTTTCAAATTTTCTCGTGGTGATGAGCTAATGAAAGTAGATAGTGCAATTTGTGCTGACCAGGTAGCAAGTGCCAGCTCACAGCTGAGGAGAGTTTAAAAAAAAATAAATAAAATACAGCATCATATCACTGATTTACCCATTACACAGCATTAATAGTGAGAGACCTTGGTGTGTTTATCTGTTTGTATTGGTGTGCATTTATCGAATTGTTTATGACAAGACTAATTGGGGTAATTGTAGACACTGAAATTACCTGTCAGCTATATGTAACCACACTCCCTTTCTTTCTGACAAATGATGACAACTGAGGGACCCCGTAGCATTACTCATGATGGCTTTTCGAGTGGTAATAAGGACAATAGGGGCCCTGGCTAATTTGACATGGACAGCCTTCACAACAAGAAGCCAGCTAAATGACTTGTCAGGAGGGAAAGAAGTCAGAAAAGTAATGGAGTCCCCCATGGCGCTCTGACAGGGAGATGAGGCAATTTCAACGGAAAGTGAAAGGGCTTCAGTTTGTCAAGTATTTAGAACAATCAGAGAACAGCTAGAGGCTGGAACCCGACAATAAATTTGTGAACCCTGGTAGCAGCCTCATATAGGTCAGTTACTTCATGATGGCTGCGCAGCGCTCAGGGGGTTCCACCTGCGCCGCGGACCTCTCTTCCCGTACCCCGGGCTCTGTCACCTGCACCGCGTGCTCTGTTTTCCACCACGGGCATAATGGCTGCGGTGAGGGAGGCTCCAGGGTGGCACGACGGTGTGAGTCGCCGTTGCTAGTGCGGTGAAGGGTACAGAGACAGAACTCTGGACATCCCGTAGGATAACGGAGCCGTCATGCGGGATGGTGTTCACGCTGCCACTGCGAGCCCTACTCGACTGGGGGGAGCCACAGCCAACCCCTTTTCCGCCTGTGATTACTGGACAGCGTACTGTGCTGCTGTTCCCGGGCTGAGATACCACGAGCAGCACCTGTTCCCCTGATGCGACGAGACAACAGGAATACCGATCTCTTAACAAGCTAGGCGACTGGTGGGAGCAGCTTCTGACCCTGACATGTAATCGGTGGCTCAGGTGTTAAACACGGTAGTGACATTTCAGCAGTTAACGTTGTCTTGAGTTTCTGGTTAGGTGTTATTGAGGATCATCTCTTTGTTGTAGCAAAGCCAGTTCCTAAAACTGGGTGAGGTGCACTTGACCTCTCTGTGCCTCGGGCTCCCCGTTTGTAAGATGAGCAGCGATGAGGTGATCGCATTTGTGGAAAAGAGTGATTACACGATCTGTATGCACATTGAGTTTAGGATGGTTTTATACAATTTGACACCCATCTGGCACTTTCAACAGATCTTCTTCCCCATCAGATCCTTGAAAAGGCAACAATAACCTTTACATAAGGAATAGATCTTCTTTGTGTTTAGTAGGATTTTTCTTGGGAAGATTTCAGAGCATTTAAGCTAAAGAAAGTCTGCATTCAGTGCTTATTTCAGCTGTATTCCTTGAAGGTTTGACCATCATGTGAGAAAAAGTCCCTTTCTATACATTGCATATCTTCATATACCTGTTCAATTTCTCAGTATAATTTCAAACACACAGTCTCACAAATATTGTTAAACCTAACTAAATAGGTTTCTGAATGCCCTAACCAACAGTTCAGAAGGATTAGAAACTCAAAACAGAAAATACCCATAAGATGGTCTTTGTTTTTGCATTTATTTGGGGGTGAGAGTGGATAGGAAGTATTCCCTTATGCCCAGTAAAAGCTACTGTGGGCACATGCAATTCATTTTGAGCTTTTTGAGGGTTCTTAGTGTTTCTTCAGCACTTTGAGACCAGTGTAAGTGTTCCACCATTCCCAGTCCCAGGGAGGAGGGCAGGGACCCCAGCAGTGGGATCCCAGACACCAGGAGCAATGAGTAAGGTTTTGTAGAAGTGGCTGCAAAGGACGGAGAAGAGAGGTGCCTTGAACCCACAGTGTCTATGCTCCCAAGTGTGCAGTTGGAATTTGGCTTAAAATGTCCCAGGCTATAGTCTACAGATGTGTCCTTTTCTTCTTCAAACTCCATCTCTTGACATGCGTTCTCCTTTGTGACTTTCAAGTCCATATTAAGGATGAGTCTTTCCCCAGTTGGCTCCACTTCGGAGATACTGTTTATGTTTCTCAAAAACATTTGCTCAGCTAAATATGTTTTCCCTTTAGGAGAGCAAGATTTTTATTTCTATGAACACACTCATCATTTGAAATAAATTATAGTTGTCTTTTTGTAATAATGCACGTTTAATTCTAAAAGTCTGAGAACTCCAAGATCACAGGAACATAAAATCACAATCCTAGTTCACACCCGTTATCACTATTAACATTTTAGCAAAAATGGGATTATACGGAATATGCTATTGTATATTCACCGGTTCTTCACCGCAGAGGACACTGAGATTGTTTTTCTATATCTATATGTATATCTATATATTGTTTTTCTATATCTACTATATCTAGAGATATAGTTGTACGTGACATCTTGTAATTGGTTCCTGAATGCTAGCATTACATGTAATATCATAATTTACTTAACCTCCCCCGTCAGAGGTATTTAAGAGGTCAGCGTAAACAACACCGTGATGAACATACTCATGACAAAATGAGTGAAGATACAGAGAGCACAATAGCATCAGTCAACCTCTTATTCTGTCTTGTGTGATCTTCCCTGTTATGGCACCTGCATTGTTTCTGTACCATGACGTGATCACTTCGATTTTCCCTTTTAACATTCAACTAAAAGGGCCATTTTCATGATGCCCAGAATTCATTTATCCAGTTGTCTGGTAACAAGTGAGCACAAACAGAGGTGGCTTGTACGTACACATTTGTTTGCCACTGTCTAACCTGCAGAGCTTCTGATGCATCTGTACAGTTATTTCGCAGAAGAGCAATGAAAGGTGATGTGTTCTGCTGCAAAGATGACACATTTACCTGTTGCCTAGAATCCGTAAATGTTGATTCATTGCCTACCTGTGTGCCCACCTGAGGCTCCCATCAGAATCCAAAACCAGGGGCGCCTGGGTGGCTCAGTGGGTTAAAGCCTCTCCCTTCGGCTCAGGTCATGATCCCAGGGTCCTGGGATCGAGCCCCACATCGGGCTCTCTGCTCAGCGGGGAGCCTGTTTCCTCCTCTCTCTCTGCCTGCCTCTCTGCCTACTTGTGATCTCTGTCTGTCAAATAAATTAATTAATTAATTAAAAAAAATAAAAAATAAAGAATCCAAAACCAGCTTGTAGTTCTGTGAGTGAAGTTAGAAGCAGCCGATAAATGTACGTTATTGTTATCCTTATTACTGACACTTTGTTAAATCCCTCCCCCCCTCTCTGTGTACTTCTTGAGGATAATATCTAAATCCCAGAGCTCCCAAGTCCAGGGGCCCGTGGAGTCTCGAAGCTGTTGATGGGTATGACTGCACGGCCCATCTCAGAATGTTGATGGCAACGTCCTCTCCACTAGCACTGTGTGGGGATGCCCGCTTCTCCCCACCCTGGCCACGTTAGATGCCATCCCTTTTTACATAGTTCTTAACACTCTCATTTACAGTTCCTTTCCTTCCCCTCGTTTCTATTCCGTGTGCTTGCATTTCACTTTGTGACTCCTTGCCATCAGTCATTTCATAAGGCATGCCTTCACCAGAGCTAAGACACTTATAATTAGAAAGTTGTGTGATAGCGTACCTGCAGTTTCCACTTATAATTCCAGATCTTTCTGACCCTCGAGCTCTGGAATAGGTCACGCTTCTCTCCTCTCGGGACACTAGCTGTTTCAGGTTATTCCGAGTGGTCTCCTGCCCTCATTTCTGAGCCTTTGTTATGGCTGTCATTATAGATTGTCTCAGTCACACATATAATTGCTTCATTGCTGGGAACTGGCTTAATGTTGTCACAGACCTTATTGGCTCCTCTTACCTCAGATTTACATATAGCATCCCAGAGCTTTCTTTAGGGCATTTATCATTTTTCCTCCAAATGATCTGGTGACAGTGTACAGCCATTCAAGTTTTCACCAGCCGGCAGATGATATGGTCTTTCTTCTTTGCTGCCACAAGCCAGAAAAGAGACAAAAATCGGGGGAAAGGCTTTCATTACGGCACTTCAAGGAGGCTCTGTCTGGGAGTCAGGGAGGGAAGTTTCCCGAAGTTGCATGGTGCTGACACCGGAAGTTGCTCTTTTGGGCAGTCCCATCCCTCCGTGATGCCTGGAGTGAAGGCTCGTCGTCATCATCATCATCATCACCAGCCCTGCTTCCAGGCCGCCAGTTCTGCATCTTCTAAAGCCTCCTGTCTTTCCTATTTCCTCCCGTGATCGGAAAAAGGTGGAGGCATTTTATAGGCTACGAACTGCTCCTGATGCGTAGTGCATATGTGAGATTTTGTTAACCATCTCTTAAGAGGCCCATATTTTTATTTGGAGGAGAAGGAAAAAATAAAATACAGATTGCCACCAATTGCACATGAGTGACACTAGTAAATTTTCTGGATCAGATAGCAATGGTAAACGTGGAGCTCCTTGTACCTTGAGATGATGTTATAAATGGTGTTAGGCTCACAGGCTGGCCCCGAAAGTGTGTCACAGCCATAAAGTGGAGCTTTCACGATTGTAGGGGTGTTCTATTCTGGTAGGTCCAACCTGACCATCGTATCTGCTTTCCAGAAAGTGAATCTAAAATGCCCAGACTCTCTAAACAGAAATATTTGAAAGTTCAGGGTCCACCAGCCAAGCTCCCCTCAACGGGAGGGCTGCCCTGGTGGTAAGCATCCATAAACCAGTCTTTTCACTGCTTTTCCCCATCTGTAAACTGTCATGTTCCTGAAACTCCCCACTTTTTCCTTTGTCTACATGTAGTTCCTTTCTTAGTAAGAGATTCCTGACAGATCTCCTCCCTGTGGTTGTGAGCCTCTCAAACACTGGCCACTTGGGGACAAGACCTTCTTTGGTCACCAGGGTTCCTTAAAGTCGTGAAGGCCCATAAGCTTATTTCCAAAGCCGGCTGATTTAATCCCTCAATGTTCACTAAGTGCCTTTGAGATGACCCTTGCTTATGCAGCCCTGCCTCATCATCGCTGGTCACACTTGATCAGAGTCAAGATTCCCCTCGTTTGGCTTCATAAAGAGAGAGGACTCCTGCTCGCACCGGATATGGTTTGGAGCCTCCCCTGACCAAGCCATGGAGAGTCCAGTTTCTTGGGGGCCCTAAAAATATCAAGACCCCACATCGCCACCTCTCTGCCTCTCAGCTGCACTATACTTCCATGTAGGGGTGAGAAATCTCACCCTTAAATTCCATTTGGGCCCAAGAGCCTCCTTTCCTTCCCCCATTGGGTTTAGGGAGCCTGGGAGGTGGCATCGAGACTTGCTGAGTTCCCTCCTACCTTGAACTTCTGTGTTCTTTGTGTAAAGATCAACTCCCCTTCCAGCAAAGAATGAGCTTCTGGCTCTACCCAAAATCAGATTCTCGCTTAATTAGTTGCTCTGTATAGCAGCTGTGAAGTCTAGGTGGTAAACAGTAATTGGAGGGAGAGAGGTGCCACCAATAGCTCTATATATGCTCTCAAAGTGTTCAAGGGGCATCCTGGGCAGGTCTGGTCACTTTCAGTGTCCATCCTTTGTATGTGCACCAAACAATCCACAAGCTCAAGAAGTCATTCCAATAAATCAACCTGGCTACTCAGGGAAAAAAAAAAGTTGGGGATGGAGGAAGGAATGAGCTTGATTGAACATGCAGAGTGAGGTGTCCGTTCTGTAAGTTGCTTGCTTTCTGCCGTTACTTATCATTGTGAAACCTGCTCTGTGTGAATGCATAAAGCTGGGGCACCTGTATTTGCTGCACCACGATATGACGTTCAGTGAGAATTCTGGAGTTTTTTCCTTTTAATATTCCATTAAAAGAGCTGTTTTCATAGTGCCAAATGACTCATTTATCCAGTTGTCTAGTAACATATAAACAAATGTAAACAAAGGTAGCTTGTGCATATGCATTTGTTTTCTACCATCTAGTCTTAAGAGCTCTTGATTCAGTTCTTAGAGGTAGTTAATGGGCAAGAAAAGGTAATGTGTTGCACTGTAAAAATGAGACATTTGTTCTGTGGCATGAAAGCTTTGTGTCTGTTCATGGCTCACCCTCACCCCCAAACTTCCACAGTTATCCAGACAAGCTTTTCCTTCTGTGAAATGTTCATCCTCATTCAATCCAGCCCAACACTTGAGACAGGAACTGCTAGCTAGTTGTCCCCTGATAAATGTTCTCCCCTTCTTACTTTAATAAAATAAAATACCTGATTCTGGCTGGGTAAATAGTCATCCAAAAATAAAACCCCAGACCCCCTTGCAGCAAGATGTGCCCAGGTGGCTAATTTCTGGGCAATGGAACACAGGTGGAGAAATGCCCTGAAAGAAAGGAGGTATACTTTTCTCTGCCACTCTTTCCTGCCTGCTGCCAGGAATGTGGCCCAGGTGTTTGGTGCTCCAGGAGCCATCTTTGGTCATTGGAGGAAATGCTCTGCTGATGGCGGAGCAAAACCGTAGTAGGCGTCCAGCTCCCTGCTGACTGCCCAGTCATCATGCCAGCCTAGCACTGCCTCCCTCTGAGCTCAGTTTACCTAAGAGAGAAGTCTACTATCTCGTGTAACTCACTGCTATTATGATTTGTCCTTCACTTGCAGCAACAGAACTTAATTCTGACCAGTACAGTATGTGAGATGTTATAGGGGATGTTAGATCTGTACCGAGGGAGTTTACGTGGAAAAATAGTATCGAGGGGCGCCTGGGTGGCTCAGTGGGTTAAGCCTCTGCCTTCAGCTCAGGTCATGGTCTCAGGGTTCTGGGATCAAGCCCCGCATCAGGATCTCTGCTCAGCAGGGAGCCTGCTTCCTCTCTCTCTCTCTCTCTGCCTGCCTCTCTGCCGACTTGTGATCTCTGTCAAATAAATAAATCTTTAAAAAAAGAAAAATAGTATCGAAGCTAAAATTTGCACTCAGGACTTTGGACTCTGCTGACAGTGCCTTTCCCATGTCTTCACAGGCTATTTGAAAGTTGGTTTTTCTTTTTTGCTTGATTACTATAGGGAATTTTACATTCTCCGTTTTTTTCCTGAACTGTGAAATTTGAAAACAGACATTTTAAGAGTGTTATTAAGATATAATTGCTATACCAAAAAAAAGGCACTTATTTCAGGTATACAAAGCGATCATTTGGAGCATATACAAATCCATCTTGAAACCATTGCTACATATCCATCACTTCCAAAAATTTCCTTGTACCCCTTCAGGTTTTTAATTTGTTTTGTGGTTAGGACACCTGCTGTGAGATCTACTCTCTTCACAAATTTTTCAGGGCACAATACAGTATTTTCGACTATAGGCACGATGCCGTATAGATCTCCTAAACTTATTCATCTTGCATAACTGAAACTATGCCCATTGAACAGCTCCCCACTTCTCCCTCCCCACAGTCCTTGGCAAGCACCATTCTACTCCCTGCTTCTATGAATTCGATTATTTTAAATACTTCACATAAGAGGAATCATGCAGTATTTGTCCTTGTGGGACTGATTTATTTCACTTAGCATAAATGTTCTGAAGGTTCACCCATGTTCTAGCATATAACGGGGTTTTCTTCTTTCTTTAAGGCTGAATAATATTCATTTCTCTGTATGTATATACAATATTTTCTTTATCCATTCATCCGTTGATGGACATTTAGATTAGTTCCATATCTTGCCTATCGTGAGTAATGCTGCAGTGAACATGGGGAGTATAAATTGCTCTTTAAGATGCTGATTTCAATTCTTTTGGATATATACCCAAGAAGCAGGATTGCTGGATCATATGGTAGTTCTATTTTTAATTCCTTTGAGGAACCTCCATACTGTTTTCCATAGCAGCTGTACCATTTTACATTCCCACTAACAGTATACCAGGTTCAAACTTCTCTGCATCCTTGCCAACACTTAGCCTTTGTTTTTTTTTTTTTTTTTGTAATAACCATCTTGACAGGTGTGACATGTTAGCCCATTGTGGTTTTGATTTGCATTTCCCTGATGATGAGCGATGTTGAGCATCTTTTTATATACTGGCTGGCCATTTGTAGGTCTTTGGAGAAATGTCTATTCAAATTCTTTGCCCATCTTTTAATCCGATTATTTGGCTTTTTGCTAATGGATTGTAGGAGTTAGTTATATATTGTGGTTATTAACACCTTACTGGA
Organism: Lutra lutra; assembly: GCF_902655055.1. Lineage (NCBI taxonomy): Eukaryota > Metazoa > Chordata > Mammalia > Carnivora > Mustelidae > Lutra > Lutra lutra. The sequence continues at coordinate 56,741,214 of NC_062284.1, forward strand.
ATATGGTTCACAAATATTTTCTCTCATTCTATAGGTTGCCTTTTTGTTCTGTTGATGGTTTCTTCTACTGTGCAGAAGGTTTTTAGTTCAATGTAGTCCCATTTGTCTATTTTTGCTTTTGTTGCCTGTGCTTTTAGTGTCATAGCCAAGAAATCATTGCCCAGGCCGATGTCAAGAAGCTTTTCCCCTATGTTTTCTTGTAGGAGTTTTACAGTTTCAGGTCTTACATTTTAAGTCTACAATCCATTTTGAGTTGATTTTTGTATATGGTGTAAGATAAGTGTCTAATTTCTTTCTTTTGCATATGGATATTCAGTTTTCCCAACACCAGAAAATGGATCTATATTTTTAATTCTCAGAGCTCACTCTGAATCTTGGAAAAGGTCCCCTCCAAATGTGTTACAACTCAGCAATTTGTTTGGAATAAAATTGTCATAGTCTGTTCTATGTTCCCCATATAATGTGTGTAGTATTGGGTTTTCTGAGTCAGACCTGAGCATAACAAGGATCAGCAGTTCTGGCCTGTTGATTAGGATTGGTTCCAAGCATCACCAGCATTTGCAGCCCATCCCCTTTTATGGAAGTAGCCTTAGAGAGTCACACGGTAGTTTCAAATCTGTTGAATTCTAGTTGTGAAAGAACTATTTTAAGAGAGTTGCCACAGTTAAATGTTTATTAAGTGTTTATAAATGTATTAGTCACTGTGCAAACAGAGAAGCAGGTGGTCTTCATGCTCCCACCCGTTCAGATCACTAAAGCAAAGCCACCTGGAAAGTTTCACACAGTGATTGACCTTCACCCTTCAGAGCGTCACTTTCATTAAATTTAGCAATGAGGACTTTGACATCTCCTGAAATATCATTTCCATGTGCCCTTTGTTATTAGGTATTAGCCTTCTGTGAGTCACATAGGGTGGAGCTGAGATTTGAGGGTATGGCTGCACAGTAAGGGAAACACTGGGGAATGATCTGGAAGAGGGGGCTGGTCACATGGGTTCTGCTCAGGTGCCTTGAACCCAGGACTGACTTCGTTTTAAGGAATCATTATTAGGAATTTAGAAGGCCTGAGAAACTGTAATCATCAAGCAAGTCTCTTCCTAGGAACCACCTAAAGAGGAGACAGGTGTTTTGAGCCCCTTATTTCTTGTGTTCATGGCCAGTACTAGCCTCTGAGCCAGCTCCTGTTACCTGCCTTTGCGGTCTTGCATCCCCCAGGACCCCACATCCAAGGGCTTATGGACTTCATGGATGGCCAGAGAAAGCTACAGAGTGTTGGCTTGTGTGATTGTTAGTAGTTTCATGGTAAAAGAGGTGATTCCTAGGTCCTGTTACTCCCCCTGCTCAGCCTGAGTTGTGATGACCATGTGGTATGGTGGAAGAAAGCACTGGACTCTACGTTTAGATGCTATCTTAACCAGAACTTTCTTCTGGACCTCACTGTCTTCGTTTGATAAACAAGGGAATTCAACCAAATAAGCTGATGCCAACATCATGCACAGACAAGGCCTTCCATCCAGCAGACCTTCTTTAAAAACTATCTCAGGAAAAAATTGAGGTGGACTTTGCTAGAGTACCTGTGTAGACCAATGGGTTTTCTCTAAGGTGGCTACAAGAAAATCTGTGTCAGCGACTTCAGTGAGTAGTTAGAGTGATAGGTGAACTAGAGCCACCATCCTGTTGACTCCCAGGATAGAAATAGCCAAGACCTAGGGAAAAGAGTAGGGGGTCAAAAAACAAAGAGGAGAGGGGAAGGGAGTAGAGGTGTCAAAAAACAAAGAGGAGAGGGGAAGGGAGTAGAGGTGTCCATGGCAACCAAGGAGATGAGACCCAGAGCCTGGAATAAAGGAGTTTCCCCAATCCTGCTAGGCATCTCTCACTGCCTAGTTGCTCTCTTAGCCCTGATGATGTTCCACGTCTGTGGTAAAGTGAATTAGAGAGAACTGGCTTGACATCTAGTATGAAAAAAGTTTATCAAGGTTAGAGGATAGATGGAGATTAAGTCCAAAGTGTATAGTTAAGAATCATCCTTGAGCCTTTTGGCGATGGCAGAAGAGAGAAGCCTTAATAAGCCCCATGCTGTTTTAAAAATAATAGCTGACTTCAGTACACACTCAGCACATTACTTATATTAACGTACTAGCTCACGAAGTATGATGTGTATCCGGGTTCTCCAGAGAAACAACCAATAAGATATAGGTCTACATAGAAGGCACTTATTTTAAGAAACAGACTGACGTGATTTTGGGGACTGGCAGTTCTGTAACCCCTTAGCGTAGGACGATGGGCTGGAATCTCAGGCAACCTTGAGTCGGAAATCTGGAGAACAGGAAGGATTTCAGGGCTGTCGTCTTGAGCCAGAATTCTTTCTTTTCTGGGAAAACTCAGTTTTTGCTCTTCAGGCCTCCCAAGTGACTGGATGAGTCCCAATCCCATGAAAGAAGGTGATTTCTTTACTGAAAGTCACCTGATTATAGAGGTTCATCACGTCTGCAAAATACCTTCACAGCCACACCTAGATTGATTGTTTGATTAAAACACCGAGGCACCACTGCCTAGCAAGGCTGAGACCTGAAAGGTAATCCTCACAGGTAGATGCTGTTTTAAAGGTTACGAAAGTACCTTCTCAAGGTCTCCTGTTACTGGATGGAGCGGCCAAACAGTCTACTTAAGAACCCGCCTCTCAGCCCGGAAGCTTTGCTGCCTCCCCAGAACAGCAGAACTCTGGGGAAGGTTTTCCTCTGGGGTCTAGGAAATTATGGGGTAGAGAAGTTACGGTCAACTGACGGAGCAGGGTGCCCAGCTGCAATTTTTAAAAGCTCTTTTTGTCCTTTTTGGGTCACGGCGACCCTACAGGGTAAAATAAGCCCTGTCAGGAGAGACATTTTCTTATCTTTCCCTTCTCTCTTCTCCCCGTCAAGCGCCGCATCTCTTCCCCACCCTGCTTGCTTTAATTTCCTTTGCTGTTTCCCTCCTCTTTCCATCTTTATAGCCTTCCTAAAAGTTACTTCTTCCTGAAAAAGGAAATCTGAGGGACACCCCGGTGGCCCAGTTGGTTGAGCATCCGACGAGGTTTCCGGCTCTGGTGATGATTTCCGGGTCCTGGGAATGAGCCCCAGGTCAGTTCCTGTTGGGGGGAGGGGTGAGATTCTTTACCCTTCCCTCTGTACCCTCAGCCTGTGCTTGCTCACGTGTGTGTGCACTCTCTCTAAAATATATCTTTCTAAAAAATGAAAAAGGGAGAAAATAGGGGATTGGGTTTAAAAAAAAAAAAAACTTCCTATCTGTATCTGTAATGAGGAGGAAAATGGAAATTCTTAACTCCCTCCAAAAGGCAACCTCTGATTTCTTCTAGTCACTAAAGCAGTGGTTCTCAAACTGCTGCACAGTGGAATCCCATCTTCTCTATAAAAATGCTGCTGCCTGGATTGCAAGCCAACATCTCTGGCGTGGAACCCTCGTGCTAGAGCTGGTTAAGAATCGCCAGGTGATGCCAATGAGCAGCCCAGTCCGAGAACCAGAATTAGAAAATACTGGCTGAGACCCATCCCTGGTGATGGGAAGTCACAAGAGTAGTTGCCTCTGGGGGAGGACATGGGGTCAGAAGGACAGGGAAGGAAACTGGGGTATTTGGTACCTTGTTCTAGGTGGTGGTTACCTCAGATTTTTGTTTTCTGTATTCTTTAGTGTATATTTTTGATACCCCATGTTTTAAAAAATCACTACATTCATACAGACACACATGATCTGTGGTTCCCTCCCCTGGGCTATTGGATTTGTGTGGTCTGGGGTGTGGCCGGGGCAAGGATGTGGAAAGCTTCCCAACTGATTCTAGTGCCCACTGTGGGGGAAGCCGGGGCTGTCGGGAGAGGCTGACCAGCAGCTTTGTCTCCACAGACCAGAAGTACTTTATCTGTAGGACAGAATTGGAGAATCTTGGGCTTCTCTTTCCCTCGATTCTATATTAACAGTGACCCTGTTGGTCACATATTTTCAAGTACACTATACAGCCTCTTATGTACAGTCCCAGAAGCCTAAAGGTTCTCAAAACTAATTTTTCAGTGAGGTCGCATCACAGCATTTGGCAATAAAAGCTGATCTGCACTCTTAGAAGGCCAAAGACCTATCACTGGCTTCAAAAAGTCCTCTAAGTTTCCCTTCAGAAATACTAATTTTGGGGATGCCTGGGTGGCTCAGTTGGTTAAGCATCTGCCTTCAGCTAGGGTCATGATCCTGGGGTCCTGGGATGGAGCCCCACATTGGGCTTCCTGCTCAGCAGGGAGCCCGCTTCTCCCTCTGATGCTCCCCCTGCGGGTGTGTGCGCACCCGCTCATAAATCTTTAAAAAAATGAAAAACTCATGTTTAGGGTATTGCTTTTTTCCCCACTTATGGGTATTACTGAATATAGGAAACTTATAAACTTCTAGTTCTGATAAATTTAATCTCAAAACCATCTGGCTCAAGGGTTTCAGGTAAAAGACTGTGAACCTATAGTTTCTTTACATTATTCACATTTTTTCTCTCAGAGGGTCTACTCTCCTCTAGGGCAGTAGCCTACCTCAGGGGCAGTCCATTTTCCAGTTGTCTCTTGGCTTGATTTATGCTAACAGCATGACTTTATCTCAGCAGGAACCAACTCCATCTTACCCACCATTGCATCCCTGTGCCTGGTGCAGAGCCTGGCACGGTGAGGTCCTGATAAGTGTATGTTGAAGGAATACTGGAGTCTGCTGTGTGTTGGTTTCTCTAGTTCACTCTGAGAAGGTGGCCTTTTCCGATCTTTTCCCTAAATTCTGGTAGAATCATACTTTGACCTTTGTTTAATTATATCCAAATTGCAAAAGGATTATGTTCTAAGAGGCAGTCAGTCATTTGAAGATAAGGATTTTTTTTTTCCTCAAGTTTTTATTTAAATTCCATCTAGTTAACATACAGCACAGTATCAGTTTCAGGTGTAGAACTTACCGATTCACCACTTCCTGTGGTGCACATAGGTGCTCTCCCTAATACCCATTATTTATCTAGCCCATCCCCGACCCACCTCCCCTCCATCAACCCTCAGTTCTCTATCATTTAGAGTCTGTTTCTTGACTTGCCCCTTCCCCCACCCCATGTTCATTTTTTGTGGAAATAATGTTTTAAAGAATAGATTGATGGGCACCTGGGTGGCTCAGGCAGGATCCCACTCTTGATTGTGGCTCAGGTCATGACCTCAGGGTCGTAGAATTGAGTCCCACTTCAGGCTACCACTCAGCAGGGAGTTTGCGTGAGATTCTTTCCCTGTACCACTCCCCCAGCTCACATGCGCTTGCTGAAATCCATTAAAAAAAAAAAAAAAAGGTGGATTGATTCCTACAGTAGGTGAGAGAAGCCTGCATAATCCAAAAGTGCTTTTGCAAATAAACCAACAGTATTAGCTATATAGTCTTACTGATAATAATTTGTGCTCTCCCGCCCTCTCCTCCCCTGCATTGTAATCACAGGCATGCTTCCTCTGCTAGTTTTCAGGCAGACTTAGAATCAAGAAGTTCCTCATCATGCTGTTCTCAGGGTTCAGGTGGAAGGAAATTAAAAGCCCCAGATGTAATTCTAGTGTTCACTAAGTGTCCTTTCAACTCCTTTGGTCCTATGAGCCATGGGGACCTAGTGAACTGGAGTCAAACAAAGACCCAGTGGAGAGGCTGGCCCAAAGTACGGCATCTGACTCTGTTTGGCTGGAGGAGAATGTGGCAGGAAGTGAATTTTGAGAGAAGCAAGGGGCTAAAACCTCATAAGCCATGACAAGAAGCTTGGGCTTACTCTTTGACATGCACACCTTTGGAGTGTAGATAAATGGTCTAGTATCAAAATCCCTCTGCAACTAAGCCGTTCAGCATGTCTGGCCAGGGAGCAACACCTTCAGAGTGTTGAAGGTGCTCCTACAATCCCCGCTGCTGTTGTCAGGTTGCTTAAGAACTCTGCCAAGTGGTTATCTGTGCCACTTGGCGCTGTCTCCAGGCCTTGGCACTTGCAGGAGCCGCTTCCTGAAAACCAGAAGCCTGGTTTGGCATGGGATGCCCTGAGGTTGAACTAAGAAAAGATTTCTTCTCGTGGTCTCTGCAGATGGCTACTGGGCAGTACTGGGAGCCAGAGAGGATACCTCTTGAGGACCTGCGTACAAGGTCACCTTCCCACAGCCCCGGACACCTTCCAGCCACTAAATAATGGAGTATATATGGGGGCAGGGGCTGCACAATTAGATGCCTAAGATAACTGGAGACACGGGATTTAAGTTTAGGTGAAGAGGGGCACCTGGGTGGCTCAGTTAAGCTGCTGCCATTGGCTCAGATCATGATCTCAGGGTCTTGGGATCAAGTCCCAGATCAGGCTCTCTGCTCAGCAGGGAGTCGGCTTCTCCCACTGCCCCTCCCCACCCCTCATGTGAGTGCTCTCTCAAATTTTTTAATTTTTTAAAAATTTTATAAAAAACTTAAGTGGAGTTAGCAGTCTTCCTCAAATATTTTCCAGGGGTTAACTGGGAATCCATAGAAATAAAACCTATACCTTCGTGGGGTTTCTTTTTTCTTCCAAATTGAAAAGTTTAGCTATTTGGAGGGCAATATTCTTTGCATCATGGCTTTTTCCTGTACTAATTCATAATACTGGTTTTCATGGACTTCTGACATTCTAAAACTAAACCAAGAATTTAACTTCTTAGTAAAAAAAAAAATAGTTTGGAGAGTAGGAAGACTCCTTTGCAGAGATTGTCAAAACCTACATTTTTTCCTTATTTAAAAAAAGCTAATATACTATTAGAAGTGGTGTTTCTTTCTCTTGAATCTAGGATCTGCTTTGATTTTGTTAAATTGGGTCTCATTTTATCAAACTGATCTGTAGACTTCCTCAGGTGCATGATAAGTCAGGCCATCTTCTACTACTGATTTCCAGAAGAAACAAAAATGAACCAAAAAGAAAATCTGCCCCATTACTAAATTTGTGCTCTTGACACCTGTAGTTGTTACTACTGTAAAAACGGGGGGTTAAACTGTTAGTTTGACAACCTACAAAGCTTTTTATCACAGAAAGCAAGAAAAATCAATGCTGAATTACCTCAGGAATATTATTGATGACCTAAATGTCATTTTCTGTTTTTATTACTTTTCATTGTATTTAACTTGTAATTCAAACCTCTTTCTAATTAATTTGGTTTGGCTCGGTTGGAAATAGAAAAAGCTAACTATCTAATAGGTGACACATGTCGCAGAGAAACCTTACAACATCCCCATTTCCCCCAGATCAATCAACCATGAAACAACTTGCCAAACTTGTGTTTTCCTAGCAAATTTTTAAGAAATACAATAAAATTAAATTTGTCTAGTCCAAAGAAACGGAGAGAAACATGAAGGCACAAGAGTGACCCCCGAAAGCCCAGCTTTATCTAGCTGTGATCTCTCTCCTAGTTGTTAAAATATCCTGAAGCACTCGATCATGTTGCCTTTTAATTTTAGAGCCATGTGTTCGATTAGCAGAGTGCACATGTTCCTGATTTGAACTTCTGGTTCCCCGGCTGTTAACCAGAACTCTCGGCTGGCTCGGACAAGGTCTCGAGCAGGTCAAAGGCCTAGAGCCTACATCTTGGTTAGATCTTACCCGCATGGAAGCCAGAAGCCTGGGTCAGGGCAGCCATGCCTAGGACAGCCCCTGATTAAATTAGGCCTCCATTTATCGACTACGCAGAGAGTACACTTAACCTTTCAACTCGAGAGTTTCCATGTATCTTTATTTCCAAACAAGGTGTGTTTTCCTGCCAGAGTCTTAGTCCAGCAGCAATGAAGTGTAACATGCACCTTTTCCTGATTTCATCTACCCCCAGATTGAAAGAACAATAATAGCATGTAAGATGTACCCTGGGAAGTACCCAATCTGTTTTCCAAGTTTATAAGTAGGATATTTTGACACTTATGGAAAGCTATAGTTGTCTACCCTTTCATTTTTTATAGGAGTTTAATAGTTTCCTTTGGCTTCCTTATTTTCTCATTTCAGTAGATGAACACTGTTTTGTCAATTAATAGATGGATCCATATCCTGAAAATCCATATGTGGCAAGAGCAAGAAACTACTTTCAGAAATTGATTTCTTTTAACTCCCCAAAGTATTTAGCTTCAATATTACTTTGAAACATTTCATTTCTTCAAAATGCATTGTCCATTCGCTATGAAATACCCATTAAACTTCTAATGAGACAGATTAAATAATAGTTTTAGAATAGGTTTGGGTTCCTCCATCACCGACTGCCCAGTTCTGTCGACTCACTTTCTCCTGAGGAGTCTCTGATCCCTCTGGCTGCTAGGACAGATCTGATGTCTGCCAGGGTCCTCCATCATGCCCTTGTCAGTTGACACCACAGCACAGCAGTGGTGAGGAGGGCACTAAGGCTTGAGGGATGGTGTAGAGGCACTAGAAGGGACTCTGACTCCTTGTTCATTCATTGATTCTCTAGGTCCTCATTGAGTGTCTCCTTTACTCCAAGCACAGGGAGTTGGGTGAAGTAGGGGGTGAAAAGTCCCTCTCGGAACTTTCTAAATTCTTCAGCATCCGTGTCCTTGTCCTATGTCAGAACAAGGTTATCCATAACTACATGGTGTAGCCTTCAAGATAAAATTATTCTTAGTGTTGGGGCGCCTGGGTGGCTCAGTGGGTTAAGCCGCTGCCTTCGGCTCGGGTCGTGGTCTCAGGGTCCTGGGATCGAGCCCCGCATCGGGCTCTCTGCTCAGTGGGGAGCCTGCTTCCTCCTCTCTCTCTGCCTGCCTCTCTGCCTGCTTGTGATCTCTCTCTGTCAAATAAATAAATACAAATCTTTAAAAAAAAAATTATTCTTAGTCTTAAAAGGATTGGTTTTCCTGTCATTACATTGTTTCTGCAGAATGCTTGTTCGGTTAAGTACACTCCTTTCATGTGACATCTACAAATCCCAGCCCAGAATGCAGGTTCAAAGTGGGGAAAGGCAGCAAAGAGCCTTTAGGAGGAATAGTCTTTCCTCAAATAAAAGAAAGGTAAAATGAACTCATTTTAATTACTTGAAAGTGGTTGCCAATCACCCCAACATAGTATAGCTCTTTTTTCCCTCGTTAGTATGAAATCTAAATCTTAAGCCATTTTGGACCTTTTCTAAAACGTGAGGTTGTTTTGCCAATTCACTTTCATTTGGAAATAAGTTTTAAATTTCCTATTACATTTATAAACTTATAATTTCAAAACTGCTTCATGCTTTGCTCTTACCTTTTTATCTCCATTTTGATGCCAAACTTCTGATCTTGAGGTTCTAGCATTTTAAAGGTTATTCTGAATTTGATATTTACCAGGAGAAAAAAATCACAGATCTTTATTGTTAGGCTCATTTTTTGGTGTTTAATTTACTGAATATTTGATAAGTGAATCAGTAAAATGTACTGAACCCTAAGTGTGAACACAGTACAAATATCATAACTGTGGCTAAAACTAGTGATGGGGGGAAAATGTACTTGAATTCTTATAATTTTCTGTTTCTAAATTCCCTATACTTTCACAACCAGTGAAACTTACTTATTCACTTCTCACTTTTTGTTGAACAGCCCTTCTTGAGCTACTGTTTGTTTTGTTTTTAATTTTATTTAATTTAGTTAGAGCTATTTGAAAATACTAGTTCATTCCCTCTTTCCACCCTTGGTTTTTTTCCCCCAGAAACCTGATACTCAATATTCTATATTTAAGGACTGCCAGTTTGTAAGATTATTTATTTATTTATTTATTTGACAGAGAGAGAGAGAGAGAGAGAGAGGTCACAAGTAGGCAGAGAGGCAGGCAGAGAGAGAGGGGGAAGCAGGCTCCCCGCCAAGTGGAGAGCCTGATGCGGGGCTCGATCCCAGGACCCTGAGACCATGACCTGAGCTCAAGGCAGAGGCTTAACCCACTGAGCCACCCAGGTGCCCCAAGGACTGCCAGTTTGTAACTACCAAGACCATACACTAGTTCAGACACCTAGTCAACATTCAGAAAACATTTATTGAGCACCGAACAATAGGTGTAAATCTTAAGATTTTTTTTTTTAAGGTGACTGAAAGAGGATGGCTTGATGATCCACCTGATTGTACTAGGGAGGCCTCTTGACGACGTCTTTCCAGGCCTTCAGTGGCCTGATTTTTAGAGTGTTTCAGCCTCTTGTGGAGAGAATGCCAGGGACCATAATTCTGAATACCACCGACCTAGCTGGACAGAGTGTAAGACCCCTCCCACTCTTCCATGTGCTTGTTCTGCGGGGGTTGGTTTTTTCACAGTCCACTTTGCCTAGCCTCATACCCAGTCCTATTAGGAAGCTGAAGCCACTGACCCGCAGATGTCTTAGACTGAGGCGGGCATAGGAATGAGAGTCCCCTGGGGCCAGCTCAGGAGCAGCTTGAAGTAGAGAAGTAGAGGCTCAGTGTCTGAATGTTTCATTGAGTCTGAAACTGCTTTTTGTGCTTGTTTCCCTTTTCCTCGCCCAGCTTACCCACTTTTCCTTCTGTTTTGCCTTTAAAATATTTTAATGAGCCTCCTTTCCACCTTCATAGCCTCTGCAGTCGTTTTCTTCCTCTTCTTGTGCTTATCCCAGAGAAAGTGTCTATGAGACTTGATTGTGGAATGTTTCTGAGAATTAATCAATAACACCTTGAGGTCTTCCAGCTTAATTTGTATGTATTTATCTTGGAATATAGTACACCTCTTTCTAGCATGCAATCTTGTAGTTGTTTGGATGTTGGCAGGTTTTCGGGGTGGGAGGGGAAGAAGTTATATTTTTAGCTATGGTGATTCACTTCTTAAGTGGTGTACAGTGTAGTCTGTCCTCCAGTTGATTTACTGCATATGGAATCAACTCTAAGTACACTCTACAATTTCAGTGGTTTACAAAACCAATAAAAATATAAAATGCCGAAATAAATATTTAAGATTCCTTTTCTGCATTGCACTAAGGATACGATGAAAATAAATTTTAAAAGAAAGAATTTGCACTTGAGGAATTCAGGTAAAGTCATGAAGCTATAATTAAAAACAGTTGTAGGGGCCAAGTAAAATTTGGAGGAGATAATTAAATTTTACTATTCGTCTTATTTTTATCTTCTATTCAATTTAAACAAAGCCAATCTTGATGGACTATAAAATACACCATATGTTATCATTTCAAAATAAAGTTCTGTGTTTGGCGTGTTTGCCGTGTGGCTGTATGCCACCCCTCCCTGCATCCGAATCCTCCTCGACACGGCTACCAATACACTCAAGTCCCATGTGATGACCCTTCACACTCTCTGATTTTTAGATGCAACTCCGACCTGACTCCTCCCCCACAGACATGCACTAGCTGGGACCATCGTCGTCTTCTCTTACAAATGAGCCAGACCCCTTCATTAGAGGCCATCTCACAACCCACTCTACTGAAGTTCATGGTTCCTTCAGTGTTAAAATATCACTCCCTATAGAAAGCCTTTCCCAGAGACTGGCCCAAAGCAGGAACTCCGTGGTTCCCGAACTTGGCTACACATCAGAATTAATGGAGATACTTTTTTAAAATACAGATCCCTGGGACACCTGCGTGGCTTAGTCAGTTGAACACCAGCTCTTGGTTTCAGTTCAGGGCATGATCTCGTGGGCAGTGAACTAGAGCCCTGCATCACGCTCCACACCCATCGGGGAGTCTGCTTGAGATTAGCTCCCTTTGCCTCTCCCCCTGTTCATGTACACTTGCATGTGTGCACTCTAAAATTCTTAAAAATATACAGATTCCCCCAAAAAAAGTTGTTTAAAAAAAAAAAAACAGACCCCGGAAACCTCCTATACACCTACTAAATTGCAGTCTGGGTCTAAGATCTAGAAAGATGGGTTTTATCTGCCCCCCGCCCCCAGTCACTTCTGATACAACTATCTGGTATTCTCCATTGTCGTTCTGGGAACCACTGGCATTATGGAAAGAGCTACTGGTTTGGGAGTCTGTTGGACCCAAGTTCAAATCTTAGCATCTGTTCTTACTAGCTACCCACCTTATTAGACCTTGGGCCTCCGGTCCAGCAGACTGCAAAATTCCAGTCTCTTTACCAAAGTACTTGAGAGGGGAAGGATGCTACATAAGAAATCACCAAAGTAAGTTGGTATATAGGATAGTTGGACTATCATAATCTGAAGGTGGTCCAGTGAGACAGACTGCTTTCCTGAGCGGCATATGGTAGCTGGTCTCATTTATGTTTTGGTCCTGCTGTACTGGCTATCAGCAGCATTCCTTACTCCCCTCTCTCAAAGTGTAAACAAGTTTTGTCTTTGATCCAGAACTCTCACAGTCATTTGTGCTTCGAATGATTCCAAATGGAGAGTGAGTCTTCATTTCCTATACATTAAAGCACTTCACCACATAGTGAGTTAGGACAGAGGGCTCCGTGTGCCAATTTGAGACCTGAGATTTCAGTGTCAATTAAAGATTTTTCTCATTCAGAAGAGACTCCTGTAGTCTTAGAAGGGACTTCAGAAACCATCTCCTATAGCCCACTTACATCTGAGTTCATGCTAACAAATGCTTGGATCAGAAAAATCCTACTAGCCCCCCAAGAGGAGTTGGGAAACACAGTTGAAGAGTAATCCAAAATTATAAGACATGTTAAATTGTTTTAAACTGTTGGTTTAGCCAATGGCTACAATGATCTACGGTATAATTAATTACTGTACTTAGAATCCTATAAAACAGGATTAAACAGGTGGATTCCTTTACAAGCTCCCACATCTAGACACCCTTCCACCCCTAACTTCCCTCTGTAGCTTTTGAAAAGGAATCTTCCTCCTTGGCATCTGGGAGGCCTCAATTGATGAAGCATCCACTGTTTCGTCTCAGATCATGATCTCAGGGTTGTGTGACTGAGCTCTGCATTGGGCTTTATGCTCAGCATGGAGTCTGCTCGAGATTCTCTCTCCCCCGACCCCCCTCTCTCTCCTCCTCTCCCTACTCCCACATACACTCTGAACTAGATAAAATTTTTGAGAAGATTTTCCCCACCTCCTGCAAGTTGGTTTATGAGCCGTGAACAACCTTGAAGATTTAGAGTTATAATTAACTCCATTTGCCAAAGCAAGAAGGAAAATGTATTTGTTGCTCATTAAGTACTTGATCTGGATTCTGGAACAGTGATTTTATATAGATGAATTCTGTGTATAACCTCATATTAATCTTTATAATCATCCTGAGAGTAGATGCTCTTTGACTCAAAAGAGAACTAAGGCCTGCTCAGACTCCAAACCAGTAAGTGTCTGAGCTAGGAATCCAGTGTAGGTCAGTTAATGGCATTAGACTAGGATTTAGGATGAGGTTCCTAAAATTTTGAATTAAACATCAAAACTATGAACTTTGGACTTCTGTAAAATGTCACATAGTTTCAGAAAATTCAAAGAGTCCCTGAAACCCATGTTAATAGTATGAATCTCTAGGTCTTACTTGATAGTAAAGATTGCTCAATAATTATAAGCCAAACAATTTTTTCATGTACTTCACATCTTCACATCTAAAATGGTAGAGTAGGAAGGAATAGTCTAGTAAATGGTACCTGTATTCTTTTGGGTTTAAGTGTAGGTTACAACTGGGAGTTCAGGTTCTTTTTGAGTACGCAGAACCCCCCCCCCCTCCCGCCAACATACACACACACATACACTTTTTTTTAAGACTCTGTTTTGTTTGTTGTTTGGAAGGTGTACTCTAGCACTCATTTTTGCTTAGAGAAATAAGAGTAGTAGGGTTGACTGGGTGGCTCAATCAGTTAAGCATCTGCCTTCAGCTCAGGTCATAATCTCAAGGTCCTGGGGTCAAGCGCCATGTTGGGCCATCTGCTCAGTGGGGAGTCTGCTTCTCCTTCTTTGTGCACCCATGCACTCTCTCTAGTAAATCATCTTAAAAAAAAATAGTAATAGAATTAAGAAATATTAGGCCCAAGAGGGACTTTATAGATCATCTAGTATAGCCTTCTTTACAGATGAGAAAAAAGGACCTCTAAAGTCTGAGACTTATCCAGAGTCACACAAGCAGTTAGAGTCGGGGTCAGGCCTGGGGTCCGGGACTTCAGATACTTATTCAGCACTTTTCCTAATATACTAATAGTTTAAGGAAATAGTCTAAAAACAATAGGTAGGTACCCCGTTTACATTTTGAGTCCATGGCTCTTCAGACAACTGGAACATGTTCTTGCTTGGTTGAAAATGAAATAATAATGAGAGAGCATACGTCCTCATTTCAGCCCTATGAAAATGCCAAAAGCAGCTGGAATACATAACCAAGAATCGTGATGCCACAATGAGATTGGGAACACTGACATGTCAGACGGAACTGTAGTCTGGACTGTCAGAAGCTCGGCAATCCTTACTCAGAGGGGTAATTCCTTTGTCTTCATCCATGAATGTTTATCATCACCAAACTGTATGCTGGGCCCTGTGCTTGAGCCCAGGAACACAGGGATACATAAGATCTAGTCTTCACAGCAATCTCAAGTGGGCGCTGGAGGAGTCAGCAGACAAATCCAGGCTGTGGGCCTGCCGCATCTTACATAGTGGGAGGGTGAGGGAGGGGGACCCCACTGACCACCATCCGAGGTTCCAGATGGATGGAAACCATCAAGTGTCCTGGAGACAGTCCTCCTCAGAAACCTGGCTTCTTGGGGTGCCCGGGTGGCTCAGTGGGTTAAGCCTCTGCCTTCAGCTCAAGTCATGATCTCAGGGTCCTGGAATCAAGCCCTGCATGGGGCTCTCTGCTTTGGCAAGGAGCCTGCTCCCCGCTCTCTTTCTGCCTGCCTCTCTGCCTACTTGTGATGTCTGTCAAAAAAAAAAAAAACAAAAACAAAAAAAAACCACGGCTTCTTACTCCTTCAAAAAGCTTTCTCCTCAGAGGAAACTATGTTAAGTTTGTGTTAGCAGAGGATTGGCCAGTGTATGTGGTTTTCCTTCCATAGGGATACCTCTTCCAGAAGTAATTATGGATCCCAACCAGACCAATGAAGAAACGGGAGCTTGTTTTCTTTTGCGAGGCAAATAAGTACCAACCCTGGCTTTTCAAGAGTGTCTCCAGTTATTTTAATGGACAGTGAAAGGTTCCCCGAATATAATTCTCATCACTGTCTATAGACCAAATACATAGAATGATAAATACCACTGAGAAAAGTTAGTGGTATGACAAAAACAAGCCGCATGGAGATTTGACTGTGCACACAAGGGGGTAGGTGGATGGGTGGGGTTATTCCATTATGTCAACAAAACTGATGACGAAGCGGCCATTTACTTTTTACAAGAGAAATGGATGAAAACTGCATTTTAATACCACTCATTCACTTCTAGCCAATCATCACTCTGTTAATAATTCAACATATTTGTTGTTGCTTCAGGATGATTCTGTCCTAAGCTGTGAAATGGTAATGACATTTTGAGGTTTTTGAGTATTATGATACTTTTAAGTCGCAAACAACTTGTAAGCCGGAAGGGTAAGAGATCATGAGAGCAAGCACATTCGTGCATGTGTTGATCTGAACTAATACATACAGGAGGGTTCCATCAGGGATTTCTCCATGCATTATAATGCAAATTGCAGTTTTAAACCAACCAAACTATTGATGGCTTTATTGAATGGAATAATTTATTACAGAAGTATTTTAGTCAGATGACATTTCATCATCAAATAACAGTAAACACAATAGCCATTTCCCATAAGACCATTCTCTTGAGCCAAGAGCTTAAAAAAGAAAATAAAACTTGCCTTGTTCCAAACACAGCATTGTACTAAACAGTTGTTTATTACACCATAAGAGAAAAGCGTCCTGCCAGCCAGACATGGCGGACCAAGAAAAACGTGCCATTGTGTCAGGTCATCCCAAGAAATATCCATTTTTCCCCCTCCTTTCCTAATGATGTTTGACAAGTGGAGATGAATTTTTAAAATCCACGTCTCTTTTATGCCATTCTTTGGGATAATACTATAAAATCTCTCCTCGGGTATTTGGAGTATTACAACATCAATGACCTGTCAGCAGCTGCATACGGTTCTTCTTTTTTAAGACCGTGTAAAGCTATGGTTAAATTCTAATTTTCTAAAATAGATTTAAGTATGGGGAGAGCCACAATTAGGTGCACTTTTCTTGCTAGAAATCAGACCACAAATTGGACCTCATACTTACAAAGATGAAGGAGGTCCGGCCGTACACCAACAGTTGAGCAAATTAATTGGAGCATGCAGATTTGTGTAAAAACATATGTTTCGATTGGGGAAGCCTTTTTTTTTTTTTTAATGCCATTTAAAAGTTTTTTGCAAGTTCCTGTGAATAATGTATACATTATCTAATTCCCCTCTCCCCCCCCAGAAGTCTTAAGATGAAACTCCTACATGCCAGCGGTCTGTAATTTAGGCATTTTTGTCAAAATGGGAATGCATCCTTCATACCTTTTCTCTCAATTAGTTGGTGACAACCCTTTTCACTTAGTAAGCCTCATAACATTTATTATTTTTAAATTGTTATGTGATTTTTTAAAATGTCGCCTTGTTTCAACAAGGCACAGACTTAGGAGCCAGAGCTGGAGCCTCTGAGCCTTGATTCATGTGAACATATAGTGAACATTTGGGAAATATAAGTTGGAATTTGCTGGAAAATGTGGATTAAAAATAACTCTCACATAAAGATTTAAGATAAAGTATGCAAAAATGCCTGGCAGTGTGCCTGGCACTTAGCTGGGAGTTTGGGGGGCCGGGGGGGTGCGGTGCGGGTGTCTCACTGTAGGGTT
Source organism: Lutra lutra (assembly GCF_902655055.1). Taxonomy (NCBI): domain Eukaryota; kingdom Metazoa; phylum Chordata; class Mammalia; order Carnivora; family Mustelidae; genus Lutra; species Lutra lutra. The sequence continues at coordinate 56,757,990 of NC_062284.1, forward strand.
GAGGGTGGAGGTGGAGCTGAGGGAGCCCCGCGGAGGAGGATCGGTGACGGCTGCGTGTGGTGGTGGTGAGCTTGGACATCTCGGCGGTTGTGTCAGTTATTTCAAAGGGGGGGAAATCAGTCTAGAAAGCAGTACTTGCTTAAGGCAGTTGTGAAGAGCTTCACATTTAAATTTCTTGCCATATTCCTAGAATGCAACTTGGACAGTATACAAGTAAAAAAAGGAAATATCAAATATCACTGGTCTTTGTGCCCTTGTTTGCTTAAGAATATGTCTGCTCAAAATTTTTCTGTTACCCTTAGTATATTTGCTTTGCAGCAGTGAAGAAGCTCTCGTTCTGTGGCTAAAATCTCCACTCTTAAAGATTTGTTGGAATTTCGTTAGACCTCGTCTTAAATAATGCTGGAATGTTGAGTGCCCCCATCTCCTCCCCCCCTCCCTTTCCTTTTAGTTCTGTCTGGTAAGCTAAATCCCCCCTTCTCAACTTCTTCGTGTGCTTCACACCTCTCCTCCCCTCTATTTTTTCCTTCAGGCCCATAAGCATAATTGTTGTACCATGGAGACTCGTGTAGAGAGGCTGGAGGTCCTATAGACTTCATTTTCGAAACCAGTCCTATGCTGATTTCATAGCACTGCATGTGTGACTTTTTCCAACCAGAGTGAAACCATCAAGTACCGTTAAGTAGTACTCTGTTTGAGCCTCAAAGAGATGCGTTATCTTCCTGAATGATCTCAGGAAGTTGATTCCAAATGTCAGGCTTACTTGGCTTTCACACAGTTTCACCAAAAGGGGACCCTCTGACTCTTACTTTTGTGTATTTCTAAGAATGGTGTGAGTGACTTAACATTCATATGAAGGAAGTTCCAAGCTGTTGAACCAGCCTAGGGAAAATATCCGGATGTCAATCACAGAAGAGCTAAGGCTGTTCTCCTGTACTTGGTTTCCCATCATCGTAAAATTATGAATGTTGTAATTTGCCAAAAGAGGCCCTGAGCAGTGATGACCACTAATTTCAGTCCTCTTTCTGATGTTCTTCTGGACCCTGCTGTTAACCAAAGAGGAGCTTGGGTAGGCCACACACTTGAACCCACTAGGCTTTGGTGGTTTGTCTGAAATCAGATGATGACTGACCCTCTTGGAGTGCGGGACTCTGTAATCCAGCGAGTTCAGTAGCCATGTATTGGGGTGGGGGGTACCTTAGGACCTCCATAAGGCAAATGGACACAAAGGCCTATAAAGATACAAGTGAGACTGATACATTCACATGTATGGTTCAGCCCAAAGAAGGCCACTGACCACCACCTGAGCGGGTGATCAGACCTGGGACTGTCCTACACTCGGCACCTTGAAATCGGACTCCTTAGTGCCTGGCTCCTGGAGGAAAGGAACCAGTTCCCATTACCTTGCATAGACAACTAAATTGGAAGTTGAGCATCTCTAGGGAGCTCAAATATTTGTCACAGAAGAAATTGGGGATTATGCCATAATTCTTGACCCTAAGATTTATTGTAAGTGAGAAACTGCTTGCCCAAAGTTTAATTTAACCTTCTATTTGTTAGGACCTGTTTGACCCCCTTTATAAATAACTAAACACATGGTTTCATGTACATCTGTGAAATTCCTTTCAGAATATTGGCTAATACTTTAGTAATTCTATCTAAAACCTCATCAAATTGAGATCAACAACACTAAACATGGAGACCTATAACCCATGTCGATATAATACAGAGCTCATTAATCCTGACATGCCCTAGGTTCCAGAGTTAGATGCTGACAGTGTTCTGAAAGCAAGAGAAAATTAAAGTGCAACAGATGAGTATTTCTGAGTTAGCATGCAGGTCCTTAATATTAAGTCGATTTCACGTTTAGTAAAAGCTCATGGCAACAAAGCTGAAAAATACATATTTTTAAAGTAGCCTTGTATTCCTTTAGTAAGTTAGGTTTTCATTCCTGTCAGTTTCCAGTCTTGTTGCCTAATGAATGATGGGTACAGATTAGGTTATATTCTTCATCTCTTCCCAACTCTGCTTAATAAGAACACTATCTTTTTTAAATCTAAAAAAACCTGTGATTCTGTGGGTGCCTGGCTGGCACTCTTCTCTCTCTCAAATTAAAAAAAGTCTTAGAGAAATTTTTTTTAAAAATATGTAATTCTGAAACTGCTAAATCTGTAGATTCCAAAGCTGTAGTCATTTGTCCACTGTGTGTGTCATGTACTCCCCTTGCAGTGGGCCCGCCATCTCATTGTGACACCCTGTGGTTTTTAATTCTATCAACATAATTTTTTGTCCATTGTCCTTCTGGTCAGACACATGGACACAACTCCCAGAAGATCAATTGTTCTATGCTATTGGAGATCCTACTAGACCCCAGCATATAGGCCACCAATATATCAAATCCCTACCTCCAACCTGCTTTCCTTCTCTGTCTGCCATCGCTCCCTCTAGCTCTGTGCTTTTCTTTGCCGCCAGGTGTCTTCGAAGAGTCCCGTGTACTTGGGTCTCCACTCCACCCAGCTCTCTACCTCTAGCTGTTGACTGCTGCTGCACCCCTACCTGTCACGCCTGGCAGAGGCAGGCACCCTGGTCCTTCTCTTGTCTGAACACTCTGTCTTGATGCTGAGATCCCCCTCTTGCCCACTTCTCCTTACCCAGTTGATGCCTCTGCGACTGTGCCGTCTTCTTCACTGGTTCCCTTCTCCACCAGCCTGGGGCATTCTCCATCCTCCGACCGCTTCTCTCTTTATTGCCCTAAGCAAATCTGGCTGACATGACTGTATTCAGTGTAATTTCCAAATTTGTATCATCAGTTCAGATATGTTTCTTGAGTTCCATTCATTTTATTTGCCTACCTTACTGATTTTCAAGCAGACTCCTGGGGGGACAGGGGAAGCCCTTAAATGCTAGACACAGATGCCTTTATTCTTACCCTCCCCCCTTGTCCTCACCTTTCCATCCTTTTCCATCTTCCATGCTTCTCCTCACCTTTTTAGAGCCACCTAGAAATACCACCTCCAGTGAAATCCCCCCCACTGCCACACCCCCACCCCCTAGTAACACCTCCAAACTGTGGTCGCTTTTCAGAAATGACAGTATAATACTCCACAGCCATGGTTTCAGACTCCAGACTCACATTGGCACTTGCATTAACGGGGTTGCTATACTGTTAAGACTGACACAGGGGCGCCTGGCTGGCTCAGTGGGTTAAAGCCTCTGCCTTCGGCTCAAGTCATGATCCCGGAGTCCTGGGATCGAGCCCCGCATCGGGCTCTCTGCTCAGCGGGGAGCCTGCTTCCTCCCCTCTCTCTCTGCCTGCCTCTCTGCCTACTTGTGATCTCTGTCTGTCAAATAAATTTAAAAAAAAAATTAAAAAAGACTGACACAGAACTAGGGACCACATCTATGTCATCCCAAGGCAGGGATTTTTACCATCTAACCTCCTTATCCCTTCACCTCTCTATATACAAGTGATGACCGATTCTAATTTAAAAAGTTGTTCAGCCCTTTACTGTTGGAATATCCCATCTCCTATTGCTCCCAGAGCTGCGTTAAGATTATAATGAATATACGTTAACTCCCAAAATCTATAGGTTAACTAATATTAGATAAGTTGCTATGTTCTTAGCTTAGCGCTGCTGTGGTAATCTACATCTTTAAACCTTTTACTAATTCAAATAAAATCAGTTCTGTCACTTAAGGGTTGATATGTTTGTTTGAAAAATATTAAATGTCCTTTTAATTTCATTTCCAGTGTGTAGCTGTAGGAATCCTAGAAGACCGACATCAGATTCTATGACATTTCCTATTTCTCTACATAAGTTAGGTTGATTGTATTTATACTTTCTGATAGGAATTCTACAACTTAGAGTTATTAAATTGGACTAAGGCTAATATGCTTTTACTTACCTGAAAAGGTAAAATGTTGCCCCATATTTAAAGAGAAACAATAATTATATTTTTTAAAGCTGAATAGTTTGAACTCAGATGTGATTTTTAAAAATTTTTTAAAACTCTAATTAGTCCAACCTGACACATACAAATTAATGTTACTTTTGGATGTTTGGGGATGCCTGATAAAAATCCCATTGTACGGGGCACCTGGGTGACTCAGTGGGTTAAAGCCTCTGCCTTCTGCTCAGGTCATGATCTCTGGGTTCTGGGATCAAGCCCCACATCGGGCTTTCTGCTCAGCGGGGAGCCTGCTTCTTCCTCTCTCTGCCTGCCTCTCTGCCTACTTGCAATCTCTATCAAATTAAAAAAAAAAAAAAAAATCCCATTGTACAGAATTTAAAGGTTTGTGGGTACAAAATGAGAAATGGCCTCTCAGGGGTTATGGCATCAAAAGGTAAAATATCTCCATTAGTTTCACAACAAAATTATAACCTGAATTTATTTTAATAACGTTTAGCAATTAAATCAAATAACATTTAAACACACTAATAATACTGAATCTTTTGATCTCTTTATAAGAGATAAGTCACCAGTGTAATAGGGACTGTGCGGTAAAATGGTACAACAGAACTTTCCAGGCTTCCTTTGCCCTCCCTGGATAAGAAGTCAAACCTCAATCCTAACTCTAGCATCTTGCCCCTAAGTCTCTGGAACTCGCTTAGCTTTCCTAAATACCTCAACCTCTTAAGTAATCCATATAAAATGTATGGTTGGTGTTATTTTCTCATGAGGGGGTTGGGGAACAAAAAGTACGTTTACAATTTGGTCATTGAATCCGGATCTCTCCTTCCAGCCTTACCCAGATTAGCAAAGTAAAACACAGCCTTTTCCCTTGTTTCCCAAAATTTAAAGAAGAGGCTGCAAAGGTCCCAAATCTTTTATACTGCCTGTCCCTAGTACCTCAATTCCCTGGATAATTTCTATCATTTCACTCTGGGTAATTTATATATAGTTGCCTGAAGAAACTTAACCCCTCTCTTCCTTACACACACACAAACACACACACGGTGAAGGGTTCCAAAATTGTAAACTGTTTTCTTAAGCTAATTCTATTCAATCCTTTAAAATAAAGCTATCGAAGCATTTTAAATAAAACTTCATCAAATTATACTAAGCACTTTGAAAAAAGGAGATGAGCGTTGAGGAAATATATACCCTAAATCTTCTGTGACTTTGTTTTTCATGGACTTTTTTTTTTTTAAGGCTGTAAATAGTCCAATAAACAAAATGAAGGCACAAAATGAGAACTTTTGCTGTTACACTATTGCACACAGTTTTATATTTGCTGAATGAACAGCATTCATCCTGAGTTTCCATAAGAGAGCAACCCTTTGTTAAGCATCTCTGAGTCTAAATATCAGTCTAAAAGGCTTCCTCTTAAAATTATGCCCCACACATGATATCCTTCTTCTCCATGGAAGTTATTATTTCCATCTTCTTAAATGTCTGATCCTGTGCTAGAGAGCTTAAGAGCATCCGACCATCTGAAGGCATTATAGTGAGTCTTCAAAATATGGCACAGGGACTCAGCGCTACCAAAGAGAGATCCAGTCCACATTACCCAGTGCATAATCTTGGCGGAGATAAAAGAATTCTTTCAAATATGACCATAGTCTGTTTCTGCAAAACCTGCACTTGGTCCATAAACAAGCCTAAAGGGCATTCTAAATGTGTCAGGAGCTCAGGGTGATTGATCTGTGTTGGATAGATCATGAAAATAGACAGAAGGCACAAGGGTTCCTTCCCTGTGGAAATCGTGCTGGTAAATTGCCATATGTGTCCCCGTTAGGAGCCTAGCTGAACTGCCTGTGGACATAACAACTTTACAGACTGGACTTTGGGTCTCTTGAGATCATCCATGTCTATGAAATCTAAAATAGCACCTTGATCTTGAGTCTCAAGCACAGACTTTGGCAGGGGATCAGGACAGTTGCCAGGGAGCTCTCTCAGTGCTAAATTCTGAGTACATCTTACCCAGGGCTGTTGTCGTTCAGCAATCTGGCTAGAAGTGGATGTGTGTTAACCTGAGAGGGAAGGTAGGAATGCCGGTGTTCTAATCTTATATGCCACAGAGGTTGAGATGATAAATTTAAACTTAAAAGGTAAAAGTCCCAAGCACATTTTCTTGTAAAACTATTGCAGCAAACTCTGTGAGAGAAGACCTGTAAGTGTGAAAAGCAGCGACTTGAACTTTTCTCTGAACATGCCAGTTGTAAACCAGTGGCTTTCCTGCTGGGGGAGCTTGGGGAAGCTCTCGAAATAAACAAAGGCAAATGATTAAGTAAAGCGAGTAATACCACTGTTTCTAAAACCATTCAGCCCATACTGTGTATGCCATTAGGTTCAAGATCTAGACCAGACTTAAGGGAAATAGCTGTGCAGAGATACTCCACATAACTCTTCTGCCTGTCATTCATTTATTCAACAAACATTTATTCAATGTCCACTACGTGCCATACACTGCTAAATGCCAGGTAATGCTAAAGCAGAAAAGGTACTGCTTTCATGCAACACTGTGTCTCTGGAAGTGATAAACATGACATATAAATACGTAACTGTAACGTCTCTTAAATTTAGTGTTTGGCGATGAGAGACCTGTTCACTTGGCCATTTTGCTTTCTGGATCCCATAGAATCATAAGCCCCATAAATCAAAGTAAATTGTATAAATCCAAATGTTTTATAGTGTTTATAGCCTATATTTGTAGCTCTAAATATCTCATTAAAAAAAAAATAGCAAGCCTAGGGGTGCCTGGGGGGTCTCAGTCAGTTAAGCCTCCAACCCTTGATCTCAGCTCAGGTCTTGATCTCAGGGTCATGAGTTCAAACCCAGTACTGTGGTCCACACTGGGCATGGACCCTACATTAAAACATAATAAAATAATAGCAAGCCTAGTTACTATTTATATAAGGCATTGAACCTAATACTAGGAATTTGTCATTTAGTATCCAGTGTTGAATGAGAATTTGCCACAATTAGTTGGTCATTTTTTTTTCTTTCTCCTTCCCCATATGTTTCTTTAAATAGTGATAAAAATCTATTTTTGCAGAAGCCCTCTTTTATAATGAAGGGTAGGGCTTTCTCTGTCATTGGCATTAAATTTTACTAGTCTGGCCAGGACTTCTTAGCTACAACAACTGCCCAGAAAAGTAAGGTCTTTTGCAAGTGTGGGGCACTCACAGATTGCTTCAAATATTGTCTTGCATTGGCCTTAGCGTGGCCTATTAGTTCAAGCCCTAAAAATAAACACCTATTAATCAGCTAATGGCAACATGGGTGGACCAGCTCTCTGATTGCAGGGACCTCTGTCTAACCTCCTTCAATAGCTTATGTCACCCAGGATGAGGCAGTTCGCAGCCAGGAATGCCTCTCAAAGAAGACCGTCACAAGCTTAACTAAATGTTTAAAATAACCTCCGTAACTCCTCTCCCCACTGACAGATTGCTTTCAACTCGATGGAATCAGACCACAGCCCCGGCCCCAGTGGGCTTCGTGGGGCCAACTTGGAGCCCACAGATTCTGCAAAGTAAAGCTACGGGTTTGGAGTAGCTCTGCCTTGTCTTGCTTTTAATCAAAAACAACCAGAAGGGAACTCACTCCTGGAAGTCCTTATCTCCATAAAATTTCACCAATGACTCCTGTTAAGTAGAGTAAGGTTGCTGTGTAAGTCACTAAGGAAACTGTGAGCTGCTGGCCTCATGCAGGCAGAATTCTCAAAGAATACAAACTGGAGGAACCCTGCCGAGCAAGGCTGTGTCTGTTTACATACTACAGACTTTGTCCCAAGGACTCCAGAAAGTTGAGCCCTCGGGATAGTTTTGTGGTATTTTTTGAATGGCAGCCTTTTCTCTGTGTGGACTGGAAATGTGGGTGGAAGGGGAAAGATTTGTTTTAATGTATACTTTTCTTTAATGTGTTTACCCCCAAATAAGTGAGCTATAGTAGATACCCTGGCCCCGCAAAAGTAAATATTTAGCTCAGAAATTCCACACAGAAACATAGCCTTGGGTTTCATGAAAGAGGATCCCCCTGGGGCAAAGGGCTGATGTGTCTGCAGTGTGGTGGGATCCATGGGAAGAGGCGCTCTCTCCACTCAGGCCCACCATCCCCTCAGCCCTCAGAATGCTTCAGTCAGCTGTTCAGTGCCCCTCTGGCCCCCAGCAGCCCCACTCCCACCCAAGTTCTCCAGCTCTGTCTTCTGCCAAGCCCATGGTTTGTTTTTTCCAGACCTTTTCCACACTGCCTCAAACACCTCCATGCCTTTTTTCATCGCTCTGTCTGCACATGCCTGTCCCTCTCCTGGAAGCCTCTTCCCTTACTCAGTGAACCTTGATTTTCAAGACTTTCTCCCATGGTCGCCTCATCTCTGCTCCAGGCCTTCCCTGGCCTTCTTTGGACTACCATGGGGCCGTCTGCCCTGTTCTCTTACAACTTTGGTCTCCTCATACTACCTTTTAACCTGCCAGTCTCCCTGACGGCTGAGAGCACCTGGAAGACATGGGTGGTGTTCTTGTCCTCGTGGCTCCCCTGGAACCTGGCAGCCTTTTCAGGAAGGCAGCAGGTGGTATTGTCTCTGTCATGCAGTGAGGACAAAAGGGAGGCCAGCCTTGCACAGGGCCTGGAACACCAGACAGGAGAGATCTGGGTCTGCGGGTGCACCGAGGTGCTCCTCTGTGGTCTTTAGAACCAGAGTTCACTAAAGTATGACCTGTCCTTGGGATCCCACCCTGTAGTTTGCCACACTCACGTGGTCCTTCACCTGTTTCAAAAAAAAAAAAACAACCTACCTTTGATCTAATATTGCTTTCCTACAATTATCCAATAAGCAGCTTTTCAACCACAAGAAAACAGAGATTGGCCACCTTTAGAAAATACCGCTCGCCGCTGAGCTTCCTGAAGACCCATTATGTGGTGGTCCCCATCGGCTCTAAGGGCCAGCCATGGGGTCCCAAAAGTCTCTTTGCGTTACTTTTGTCAGGACAATCTCAAACGGCAGCCATCCATTTGTTTCCTGAGTGAGAAGTTTCCTTATCATCTCTCCAGAGTCTTTAAATATTAGATTAAGACGATCAACATGGTTCGTTCACATTCTCATTTTTTAGATAATAAAACCATTTGTTACAAAGATGAACTATGAGAGTTTTCACAAGGCCCTTGGTCTGATAGGAAATAGTTTAGGATAAGTACAATGAAGCTTCACAACCTTGCCCTGAAATTGGTGTGTGCAGCCCCCCTCTGTCATGCAACCCGGGGCCTAAATATGGAAACAGGCACAGTGGTGTCCTGTCATGAAGAACAGGAGCCTATATTTAAATAAAACTTAGATCACCGACATCACTCGGGTTTTCTGTCCTCGCTCTTTTGAAGTAGTTTGTCCTGATCACATGATGCTGATGGGCCTTTGTTTTTAAAGGCAGGAATGACTGTGAAGTGACCTTTCCTGCCTTAGGCCTCAGAGAAGCATCTAGTTGAATTATAAAGGTGGTTGCTGTTCAACTCTCCCTTACTCACACTCCCTCTCTCTTGGTTCCTCACCTTGACTTTTTCTCCCTGGGTAAGTCTAGGTAAAGGACTTCTGAGCCCTTCCTTGATGAGTACTTGGCTGTCCAGTTTTCTTCTTGCTAATGGATTTATTCCCAGTCCTCCTGACATAAATCTACACATTCATGGACTGGGGAGGAGGGAGCAAAGGTTGCAGAAGTTTCTTTATTAGATTTTACTCTGGGGTAGAATTTTTGTAATGGGGCAATAATGAATATACAAGTTGAAGTGTTGTGAAGCTTATTGATTCTCCAATCCACCTTGACTCCAGGATGCAAATGCTATGAGGCCTGCTTTCTGGATAGACAAGTTAAGACACAGAAGTTAACAACAGGAGGTATGTGAAGATAACGGTCTTCAGCCTCCACATTTTACAGAACAGGAAGGACTTATTCCCCATGGAAGAATCCCAAAGTAAAGGGTTTGTATTGAAACTAGACACTAAAGGGGACTCCCAAGCACAGGACCACGTAAGGTAGCTGTTCAGAGAGGGAGCATGACAGGGGACAGATCTGGGTTGGTGCCTTGGCCACCTTGGAGCTTTATCTCCTTGTGGGATAAGGAACTTGACCTCTCCTCATTTGTGTTTTGTTTTCCAAAATGGCCCTGTTAGAACTTCCGACCTCATGGGCCCATTGCAGGTATTAAATGGTGTGTAGGAAGTGGCCCGCACAGTGTTAGGCATGAGAAAGCACTCAGTGTCCGTGTTCTTCCTGGTCACCAGGGTCCGTTGAGCAGAGCTCTGTAATCCATTTTCTCAACATGAAAATAGAAGCACTCCTATTAGCCACTCATAGCTTTTGTTTTAAATGAGACCACGCCTCCGAAGAGCTGAGGAGTGGTTGCCCGTAGTGATGACTCAGTAGCTGCTGTCAGGATTGTGGTTCTGGTTATTCTAAACAGGACTGCCGGTAGTATTATTTCACTCTGGGAAGTCTGTCTCTCCTACCAGTTCTAAAGATGGGGGCTACTACTACCAGATGGGTCCATCAAGCATTCTTTGAATCTAGGGGACCTGAGTCAGAAATGGGGTTAATGACAGGGCATTATGTGCACTAGAAGGCCTTACTCGAGTTGTATTCAGAAGGGGATCAAACAGAAAAATTACTCATGAAGCCCAGACCTGGGGAATGACTCAAAACCCAAAGAATGACAGATAAGATATCTTCCACCATGCAAACCCTCAACACGACCCTAACCTACCCAGGAGGGCCCGCCAGCCCTCTCCAGCATTAGATCTGCTTCCAAGTGATTCCCAACTTCCCTCCCTCCCATGGGTCTGCCTGCTCGCAGCTGTCCTGTCCGCCTCACTGCCCTTCATCTGCAGCTGGCCCAGGGGGCCTTTTCACTCTGAGTTTCCCTCCTCACTCAGAAGCTGTCCTGGCTCAGAGCCTCGAGTTAGGGATCCATTAACTAAATCATGCCTTTATACACAAAATCCGGTAGGATCTTTATGCGCTTACATTTAAAATTTTGTAACTATCTAGTTGACCTTCGAGGTTCAATTTAACAATAAAGTGAGGACATTTGGTCTCTTACTTCCCTGAGCCCCACTTTCTATTTGTTTCATGATTTTACCGTCCATGCCTCTTTTGTCCGGAGGCCGGGCATAAATAAATGAAAAGCCTTACCCCAACATAGTGCCCTCAGACTCTCCTTTTCCTAAAAGGTGCACTGTTGGAAGGGCACAGAAAGCTCGTTCTGTAGAGCTTCTGTGTGGCAGAGCAAAGCCGTGAGGGGAACACAGGTGGGGGCCCCTCCTGCTGAACTTGGGAATGACAGGGGCACCGCAGGGATGGTATTTGTGGTTGACCGAGTGCAAATCCACGTGTCATACACAAATACAGTTCACTTTAATAGTTGGATATCTTCTCACTCATCTTAAACACCTTGAGGTATTTGGAAAGGGAGGAAGAAGTAAAACAGATGAGCCGGCTGAGATACCGCCCAGGAGTGGCAGTACTTCACTGTGACTGACGTTTTTACAACCTTATCTTCTAGATAAAAGCTACAGTAAACAAAAGTGACCTAAATTGATTGTATTTAAGGGACTGAAGAGCCACCCGTGGGCAGCAATTGGCTCCTGGATGTTTAGTTTTTCTCCTCAGCAGCCAGTTCCCACCCACCTCCCTTCAGGACCACAAATACCAGGGGTGTCCCTTCCAGGGAGCAGTACTCACGCTTCCCACCAGATTGTAAACCACAGCATCCTCTCTCCCCACTAACAAGCTGGAAAAAACCTAGGTCCTGAAGAACGGAACCTCCGGGACTAGCCCTTCAGAGTACAGAAGTGGGCATAATTTTAAGGCTCATCTTCTCTCTAAAAATTTCCTTTTTTTTGTTTCCAATTGCATGTTATCACTCCTAGCATCTCCCAGGACAGAAGCTCTACATCGGTGTTCATCCACGCATTCTGGTATCTACTCGGCCAGTACTTACTGCCTGACCCCTGTGAGCTCCTGATACATAAGCTACCCTCGTAGAGTTTACATATTCAGGAAGTGTTTGATACCTGCAAGACCGGATCATCCATATATTTTATTTTAACCCCCAAGAGTCCTGTTTTGTTTCCTATTACCTGGCCTTTTCTTTTTTCTTTCTTTCTTTTTTTTTTTTTTTTTTTTTTTTTTGCTAAGGACCTGGATGGTTCCAACTTCTACTCCTCCCCCCTCCCCCTTTCCAGCCTTTACCTGCCTTCATGGATGTGTAAAAATTGGGAGTTTTGCTTTTGAGGATTGTGTTGGTTAGCTGGCAAGCTTTTTCTTATCATGAAATATTTATTGTGAGAGAAAATGTTAACTACCCATTTAGAGCAAGTTGGGATTTGACATACCTGAAGCACTGTGTCACATTTGGTTAATGATAGATTTATAGGGCAACGTGTATCAGCCTTAATCCTTTAGTTATTTGACTTTGCCAAGGATGAAAATTCCAATAATTTTTTATTTTAAGCAGACTTTTATATATCCAGAACGCATAAATCTCTTTGTGCCTTGAGATAAACGTCTGCCTGAACTCTGGGTTACCCTGTAATCTTTTGAGACCTGAGCCAAGGAAAGAGAGACCCCATTCCCCCTCTACCTAATAAAGACTGTGTGACAAAACCTATTTGGAGTAGGCGATACTTATATAAGAAAACCTTTTCTATTTTATAACACATTTCTAAATTTAGTGTTCAGAAAGTTAGAAATGCAGAGTTCAGAAATAACCTCAAAATTTATTAGAGCAAGTCAGTGGTAGACTTTAACTGGTAAACATCGAAATGGGCCATTTGTGCCAGTCAGCCCAGGCTTTACCAGTTTAATGATCACTATCCATTATTATGGTCGTCATATCAATTATAAAATCTCTGGCCTCAAACACTAAATCAGGTGAAATGATGGGTTTGCCTTTGGCATGTTTCCCTGGGGAAATAACTGAGAAAACGTAATAATTCACACAACCAATTTTGTAAAGTACCCCCAACTTTTGGAAGAAGGCTGGGGTATAAATTCTAACTAGGTATAATTTGCACCCAGGGTCCCCCTGAAGTGTTCTCATGCTCCTAGTACTTAAATGCTTTCAAAGTAAACATGACCTTGGGTACTTTGTGACTTTTAGGGTTTAGGAGTTTGGTATTTTTCTCTTCCCATTTGAGGATATGCAGTCCACTCCATATGTCCTCATTTGAAACAGAAACCAGGTCTATCAGACTTAAGTGTATCCCCTAGTTTCATAACAAGACAGTCTCAGTATGCATCTGATCCCACCATTTCTTGACGTGTCTCGGGCCCCTAATCACACTCTTCCTTCTCCCCTCAAAAGGTGACTATAATGGAGAAAATTAAAAGGGCCATTTTATGGATCAAAGCAACTTAGCTGAGAGCTCTCCTGGTCTAGGAAGACTTTTAGAGTGCCATTGCGTCATCGTACTTAATCTTTTTGTTGTGGACCTTTTGATATTTTCTGTATTCAATTAATAACTTCTATTTTACACCTAAAATGTAAATAGATTTTGATCCCATGTTATGAAAAGGAGTTGTAAGCTATTTAAGGAGACGGGGGAGGTTTTTGTAACTTGTGCTCTGGGTTTACAGATGGGTTTGCAGGTTTGTGTGTAGTTCTGTGGGTTTTTTTGAGTTGAAAATATTTATTAAACACCTTGAAGGAAATATCAAGTCCACTGATATCCTGCATCACAGGCAACTTACATGAGACACATGTTTGGTGCTTTTTAAACTTCAAAAATACTCACATGCAGAAGAAACATCATCCAGAGTCCTTGTGCCCAATAATAGTGTCATCACAGAAAATGGGGACTAAATTCTGCTTAAAATGGTTACCTTCAGAAGGCATTTTGGATAAAGATGATGGGATAATTCTTAACTAGCCCCTTGTTGTGTTTTGGGTCCCTTGTATTTTCTATTTGCAAAGATCTGCATCACACCCATTTTATAGACAAAAGAAGTGAGGCAGGGACAGAACTGGTCATGACCACATGAGCTTGTCCTGTTCCGCTGTGAAGCCACGTGCAAGCTTGGACAAAAATTCATGTGCGTGCACGTGCATGTGCGTGTCAATTCTTGATAGATAAAATGCAGCATGGCTGACCCAGTCCCAGGAATAAGCATTTCTCTAAGGAAACCCATATTAAAGACTGGAGATGAAAGACAAGCGAGCTTCTGCCATTGGTTTCCATTCCACTCATCTCTGTTTTCCTCTTGTGAGAGGAGATTCACGACAGGCCGCAGAGACTGTTAAGTATGGCATCTAAGCATATCCAACACAGGACAAAGTGGAGTGGAAATTAAGCACTTTTCCAGGCAATTTAATGTCGACGTGAAAATGCCAAGTTATATAAACATCAAGGAGAATTTCAGGTGGTTGTGGTTGTGTATTTATATACATTTTAAGTTTTCTTCAAAATAAGGTATTTTCTGTTTATTTTCTGTGTGGCATAAAGACCTGATGTGAAATGAGTACTTATAGCTTTCCTTTTTTATTTTCAAAATTCTAGTGAGCCGCTGTTACAAAGAGGAAGAGTTTCATTTTTAATAACAGCACTATGAATGGAGGGAGAATATTCGTAACTAGGGTTCTCTCCCTTTAGTCATTTCATTTTTGCAAACCCAGACCTACCAAACAAGAAAGTAAACGAAACAAGCAAGTTAATATTTTTATTTCATCTCTAGAAACTGCAGAAAAAGAATATTTGCATTGTATATTAAATGGACCGTAGTGCCAGAACCTTACGGTGCTGTATTGCCTGGCCACTAATCTATTATTATTGTACACGTATTTACACACGCATCTTGCATATAAACATGTGCAAGCATATTTCAGTTGGACTGAGAAGTTATTTACAACTCTGTCTGACATACATACAACAGTGATTAACAAGTACATAACCAATCTACGACCTGCAGATTAAAACGAAATAAACAGTGGGAGAGTTTATTTTAAAACAATTACAAGATGTTTTCTATTTCTCGGCCATCCTGAACTCTGTGTTTGAGAATGCATCCTTCATGAAAACCACATGCAAGTCTTTTTGATGGTGAAACCATTGACTTCCAACAGCCACATGTCTGCACGCAGCTTCAGAAGATAGCGCAGAGCCCACACAGCAACTCAAAAGGAGAAAGAGAAAAAACTTAGAATATATATTCTGGGCTGTTCTTCTGGAGAAGGATTTTTTTTTTTTTTAATTTACCTGGGAATTTAAATAAAAGATTTGTGTCGGAAACCAAGATTTGAATCAACACAGTTTTTATTTTTGTTTGAAGACCCTCACGGACAAGAGATTGACTAAACTCCTCAAATCCTTGCATAGTCCTCTTGTTATCTTTCAGTTGAAAACTGTTTCTTGTGTCGATCCAGACTTATACTGTGGACCCCTAGTGCATCGACAGTCCTTTTTTATGTAGTCATGGTGATTTAGCTCATTGCGAAGGGAAGTATTAGATCAACCTCATGAGTTTCCCGTATTCTATGTAGTAAAGAGGCAAATTCTGGAATATATGAATCCCACCACCCTTCCCTTTCATATTACTGAAAGCGGTAACAAACATAGCATGATTATTGTTTTTTTTGAGAGATGTGATTTTTCTCTTAGAACTTGGGCTCTGGGCAAACATAACAATCATAAGCTACATCTCTATACTCAAGGTATTTTAGGAGCAAAAATGGGCCTTTGGGGTTCATTGCACAACCCTCCTTGGAAGTCTGAACCTCCTTTTCTGGAAAAACAAATCTCCAGCTGATATGCTCACTTAGACCCGTTGCTTCCCTCAGTTTTCCTCATAACTTATCCCAGCTGTTTATTTCCATTTACATGAACAGGCTGAGGCAGTGTTCTGGATTTACTCCTCTTTCCTCATGTTTAGATTCCGCCCCATAACTTCTGAATCCCCTCACAGCGGGGAAACCTCTCTCTCCTCTGAACTTTATGCAGTGATTCAATAATTCTCATTCCCTCGTTTACTTTACTGATTGTCAAATGCTTTAAATAGGCTCCCTCAAATGTAATCATTTTAATTTACCTGAATTATAAGTAGCTTTTCCATATACTTCCTAAACACTGTGACACTTAAATCGAAACGAGTGGCTAGATAAACTTTTTAGTGTAAAACTATTGACTTCACACTTGAAGACTTATTCCTTGTAGACAGGTGAATCTCCATTCCTATGCTGGGCTTTTGATGAGTCGCCTGCCTTTGGGTCCCCTGCCTGGCTCTCTTTTCCAGGGGCTGTAAATATTTTTCCACAGTTGAATGACTGTTAGAAATTGCTGTATAAATACAAGGCGCGGTGAGAGACCGTACAGTGTAGTGGTTGCAAGTACAAGCCAGAGAGGCAGATTGCTGGAGTTCAAAGCCTCCCTTTTTTGTGCCTCCTGTTTTTCCTCTGTGAAATGGGGACAATCCTAGGTTGCTTGTGAGTATCAGATCTGTACATGGAAAAGGGCTTGCGACACTGCCTGTCGTGTCCTAAGTGTGGTAATGTTGTTACCTCTTTAGAGTTGGTTATTGGAATCGTATCATTTTATATGTGTATTTCTTCTAAGATTTTATTTTTAAGTAATCTCCACATCCATCCTGGGGCTTGAACTTACAGCCACGACATCCAGAGTCACGTGCTCTATGGACTGGGCCAGCCAGGCCCTCCTTGATATGTGTTTTTAGACAAAAACACTATAATGTCCGGTCAAGGACACCAACCAGGGAGTTACTGGGGCTAATTTAGCAAAAATGGTTTCTAACAGTGACTAGAAATCTCTGACTTCCTCCATCTACACCTTTCATTTCAGCACTCCGTGAAGAAGCCTAAAGGAAAAGGCTAACGACAGACACTTAATCTTCCTCCTTTTTCTCCATAAGTAAAAATACCATCCAAGAAATGCCTGCTTTTTAAAAAATAGTATAGAGACGTGGCAAGGAAAGGCAGTGTATTTCTTTTTATATAGCTAAGCAAGAGTAAGCAAATCTTTCCTGAATTTAGGGGCCCAGATTTTCTGTCCATATCTCTGAGTTTCTCAGAACATCCTGCAGTGAAAGACATGATTCATAACTCCAATTCTGTCCAACATCCATATTTTGACATCCTAGGGGACTGCCCGAGGATAGCTAAATTCTTCTGGAAAACTAAGCATTTACTCACGGAAGTCCCATTTGTAGAACATTCTTGGTGGCAGTCGCTCTATTACAGATTGCCCCGCTCTTTTTAACTTAACAAAACATAACCATCTGCTTAGCCTGGACTCTCCTCAGCACCCGTGACTGATGGAGCCTTTTTCCCCAACACCAAACAGCCTCAGATGGCCACAGTTGGAGGTTTTTCAATGTCTCTTCCCTCGTTGTCAGAAGTCACTCACCTCGACTGGCAAGCGTTCTGCCCATAACCAGCCTTCTCATACCCTGTCTCCACCTCCTACTTGCAGCCTCGGAAGCCCGATAACCAAGCAGCACCGAAACCATAGCACTGGAGAAAACGTCCAGAATTCTTCATTTTATATATGACTTCTCTACATCCTTGGGTAACCCCAGTGTCCTAGATATGCTGCTGGCAGAGGTATTGGCGTACAGTCCAAGTTAGGAGCCAGGGAGCCCCATTAGGGTAAAAGTACAGCATTGCTTTATAACTGATTAGCCTTGATGAAGACTGGCTACTTATGGATAATCTCTGGTAACTCCTGCTGTAGATTCTGGATTTAAAATGTAACTGGAGGGGTGCCTGGGTGGCTCAGTGGGTTAAGCCGCTGCCTTCGGCTCAGGTCATGATCCCAGGTCCTGGGTTCGAGCCCCACATTGGGCTTTCTGCTCAGCAGGGAGCCTGCTTCCTCCTCTCTCTCTGCCTGCCTCTCTGCCTACTTGTGATTTCTCTCTGTCAAATAAATAAATAAAAATCTTTTAAAAAAAAATAAAATAAAATGTAACTGGAATCAAAAGCCAGTAGGCCTTTCCATACTGCATATGCGAAGAATGGTCTTTGATTACTCAAGTCCAGTGTGTGTGTATTGCTATAGAGAGAATTAAAGTAACACACATTTGTTACCCCACTTTTTCTGTGATTCAGGAGAATGGGCCTAGCCTAACTGGGTTCTCTTCTTTCTTCTCTCTCACGGGCCACATTCAAGACACGGGTCCCGGGAATGTGGTCTCATCTGGAGGTTTGAGGAAAGAAGCACTTCCAAACTCAGGGGTTGTTGGCAGGATTCAGCTCTTGGGTGCTATTGCACTGAGGGCTCCATTCCTGTCTGATTGTGGGCCACAGGCCGCCCTCCCTTCCCTGCCGCGTGGGCCTCTCCCAAGTGGCAGTTTGCTTCATCACAGTACGCAAGTCGAGAGGCAAGAGAAAGTGTCTGGAAGCAAGATAGAAGTTTGACTCTTGTAACCTAATCACAGACGTGACATCCCATCGCTTTTGCTATATTCCTTGTTAGAAACCAGTCACTAGATCCAGCCAGCGTTCGAGGGAGAGTACACGAGGGCCTGAATCCCAAGAGGCAGGGATTGCTGAGGTCATCTTGGAAGACGGCTGACCATAGAATCAGGCTGCGTCTCTTAGCTGCAGCTCAGCACTCCAGAACTGCCGCTACTGTGGGCCTTTCTTCATTGCTGTTGTGGCCCAATTTAGTCTGATGCTTCTCTTGTGAATCTCTTTTCCTATATGTAAAGACTGCTGTCTGTAGAGTGAGTTCTATATGGGATCTGATGCCATACCTAGGGACCATTCTCTCTAGCTCATTTTTTATTGTAAAGATGAACCTTGGGGCACCTGGGTGGCTCAGTGGGTTAAATCCTCTGCCTTCAGCTCAGGTCACAATCTCAGGGTGCTGGGATCTAGCCTCACATCGGGCTCTCTGCTCAGCAGGGAGCCTGCTTCCTCCTCTCCCTCTCTGCCTTCTTCTCTGCCTACTTGTGATCTCTGTCTGTTAAATAAATAAAATCTTAAAAAAAAATGAATCTTCTGTGCAAGGACAGGTTAGTTACAAATTTGCTAGGTATTTTCACAAGTCTTTAATATGCCTTACAATTACCCATTTCATAGACACGCCTTTGTATATACTTTTCCACCTGTATGTAACATCCACCCATAGAATTTCTGGCCAAATTAGAACAACGTCTCCCCATCTTGCCAAATTTGAAAATCCTTAAGCAAGTTTTGCTATCCCCTATGTGATTATAGCTGTGCTTTTAGATCCCACCTACTTAGACAATCCATAATGACAGAAAACTACTGTGAATCCTATTTTATCTGCATGTTTAAAATAAGACATCTTTATTTTTTCTGTCTGAGGATAGTGCTTGGTGTGCATAAGGTTCTATTATCTCAAGAGGCTCTGGCCCAACTTTGGGAACCTCTGAGATCTCAGGGCTCAGGTCAAGAATTCAAATGTCTGTTGGGACAGGTAGACCACATTAAGCAGGCAAAGTAGGCAGAGCAAAAGAAACGTGGCTTCTTTGATTTCCTTCTTGAAACACAAAACCCTCTGCCATTCTCTTTTGCTTTCCCAAATTTGATAGAGATGGGAGTATGGAGAAATGGGTCTCTGCAAGGACGGTCTGTGGCACCCGCACGAAGGTAGATGGTACCTGGTATTGAGCCTCGACCTCAGGGAGTACCAGAGAATGGTGGGGACCTCACCAAACCTGAAACATATGTCTTGTCTGAAGGGGGCAACTGTTGCTTAGCTCCAGCTGATTGTTGCCAGATCAACTAATTTCTCAAAAGACACTGAGTACGCAGGATTTCATATTAAAAAAAGAAAAAAAAAAAAAAAAACTTAAGGGTTGGCTCCATTTTTTAAAGAATTGATGAAAGCCCAGCCTCGATTTAATAGATCCAGTCACAGAAATGTCACTAATTTATAAGGCAGCTCACTCTGTGTTCTCAAAAGCTACTTTGGTAGAAAAATTGTTCTTCAAGTTGAATTAATATACAATTCTGGGTAACTCGGAGACATTACCTTAAGTCTGCACTAGAGCTACAGCATGAATCTAATCCCTTCTCCCCAGGAGTGCCCTAAAAATCAGAGGCTGGTGAATGAGCATATTAAGACCCTACGTGCTTATTTCTAGGTCACACATGCTCTGTTATTCTAACAGTTCCTCAAATATCCTAGCGTTCTCCTCCAGATCAATTCCAGACCAGAGATCTTCCTCTTAAAACGTGACACCGGAAACCTGCACAACCCTCTAGACATGGTCTCACTGCTGCAGAAGGCACTTCCTCTCTTTTCGGGTCAAGGTCTAATAGGATGTCCCCTGTCCATTGCTGCTTTACAGTAAGACAGTCACAGATCCTGCAACCAGACTGCCAGAGGTTCCAAAACCGGTTCTTCTACTTTTTACCATGAACCCTTTGGCCAGCTGCTTAATTGATCTGTGCCTCAGTTTCTTCATCTGCAGAATGGGGACATTAATGGTATCTACCTCGTGGAGTGGCGCTGAGAAATAAATGGCTGGATGCGTGTGAAGTGCTTAGAACACTGTCTGGCACAGAGTAAGTGCCACAGAAGTGGTAATAGGTAGCGTTGTAACTGTTGCCATCATCCGCGTCATCTGTAAATTTTCCATCCGTGGGCTCATCATGGTCCCTAGTAAAAAGGCCAGGCCATGGCAGTGGGTGAATCTTGCCAGCAAGCTTGCTACCGCTGGTTGGCCAGTGATTCAGCGAGCAGCAGAGAGCTGTCTGTTCCTATTGTTATCTCTGTTCCTGCCCTTGAGAGGAGCCGACACCAGCCAGGCACCGTGCTAGGCCTGGGGAACACGTGTGTAAATGAAACATGGTCTTCGCCCTCCGCAGCATCACGAATCTAGCAGAGATAATCTCTGGGGTACAAATGTGCACAAAAACCACACAAGGGTACCCAGCTTTCATTCCATAGTCTCCCATTTAACTTCTCTAAATACTCTACAATGAGAGGATACCAGAGAGACCCCTTCCATACACGTTTGTAAGGCTGTTGTTACTTAAGGGGACCTTCCTCTTTCATACACACCCTCCAGGTCTGTCCTGGCTCTTAACTTGTACCTCCCATTTCTTTCTTTCTTTTTTTCTTTTTTTTCCCCAGGAGGTATTTGTTGTTTTTGCACATTTGGTGGTATTTCATTTGCAAGCAAAAGGACTCCCTCACATTTCTCTCTGCTCCACAGGAGTCTTTAAAATCCATTTGGATGGAGCCTTTGATCTTCTTACTTGATCACGTGTGTAGTAACCTTAAAATTATAGTCAACCTTGAAATGTGTTTACAGAATCCATTCAGATAATCCATATACATCCCATTCCTGAGTGTGTCCGGCTTGTAGGAAGAACTGCAAACCCAGCAGCAGACCAACCCTCTGCTTTGCTCATTCCCTCACACCCAGGGACTCCCGTTCCTTTTCAATGCTGTTAACAGTCTCTTTGATTTGTACTGGCCACAAGGTTATGTTTGCCTTCTCAGTGATCTCATTCTTGGACTGTAGTGCCCCAATTAATGGGAACAGGCATCAAAGAGGTGAAATCACTCAACCCACAAGCATGTACTTGACCTACCTAAAAATTTCCTGGGTCCTGTTTTCTTCCTGGTTTACACCTTTTCAAAAGGAAATGCTAGAGTTAGATTTTTTTTTTTTTAATTATCAACCAAAATGTTCCCTTCTGTTGGTTCAGATAATCAAGGAATTGATTCTATAAAGTCGCTTTATTTGGTCAGCCTCTTCATAAACAGGAAGGTTATCTCACCAGCCATTTGATAATCTCTGGATCCTGAATTGTGGGAGAAAGCTCAGAGATACAGTAAAGTAGGTATCAGGAACACAGCCAGACCTTGTTCGATCATGAAATTTCCAAATTTGTCACCCCGTGAGGCCCTATTACTTCTGTCTTTCAAAGAACACAGAATTGGAAAGCCTTTGCCTACCAATTGCCATTTACAAGGACAAGTTGTGTTGCCTTGTTTTTTAATTAAGTGCATATTGTTAGAGCTTCTGAGCCACGGGAGAGGGCTAATAGTTCCGAGTTAATATCGTTCCATCCACAAGCCAAGAGAGAAACAGACTTAGATGGTAGAGTCTTATGATGTGTCACTACTATACACTGAAAATCATTCAGAGATCTGTGATCCTACCTTCAGGGAGTCCTAGCAGTGAACCACTACAACAAAATGTTCACATTCATAGCCTCGTGAAACCTTTTCAAGTTGCAGAGTTCATCTGTTGCCTCGCAAGTGAAACCAGTCCATTTTCTTGGGCATCGAGGTGTTCCCCAGCCTGGCTTTCCTGCCTGGAAAATGCCATTTTTGCAAAGAGCTGTCATGCTTCGTGTCCTTTGGCTCATGATTTAACTGTTCAGGGAAAGTGCTTGCTGCTCCTGCTCTCTCGGCACTGGTGATATGTGTTTTGGTTTTATTAAATCTTTAAAATACTGAGCTTGTTGTTTATGACCCCCATATATTCTTTTGTTCTTTTCCATGACTGGTTAGATCACATTTTTTTCCTCCCTTTGTAAAAATATTAGTGCCTTTCCAAAGAATATCGTGGTCTCCCAGATGGCTGCATAACCCAATGGAGAAATGTCTTGAGCTCAGTGTTAGGTCTTTCGAGGTGGTGACTCGGGCTGCTTCATAGACAGGAGACTCCGAGGCTCCTCAGACACGGTCCTCAGAACTGCAGCTCTTCCTGCCCTTGCCAGACTTGTTTGGACAAATCAGACATCATTTACTACTAATCGGAGTTCTCTGTAAAATAGAGGTACCAAATGGTAGATGTCCCAGATGCAGACCGCTGTTAGTGCAAGTTACTAAGAAACCCTCCGTGAAATGGAACCAGAGCTCACCAGGCTTGTCTGCGGGCAGCCCCATACACAGGGAAATCTCGTTGAGCCTAGTACTCCAAGGCCACCTCACTGTACACAGCTCCTGGGTACCCCCCCAGAACCTCTCCTCTGTAGATGGGCCGCCATCTCCTGATTCTGTCCAAAAGTCTGAATTAACTTTGCCTCTGACTTGGCTACACTACAGATGTGAATCCCCAAATAAACCATTCCATGACACCCCACTGAACTTGTTCCCGTGCATACAGTATCTTGCAGCCCATACTGTACTATTAGTTTTGGCAAGTACACTACAGCATGTAATAAATCAATGAGGGAAAAAGCTTTTTGGCCTAACGTGGCTCAGCCTGCCGTAATGTCAGAATACAGAAAGCAGTTCTGTTTTTAGACATCCTTTTACTAACCCAACATTCATAATTTATGATTTCACTGCAAAATTTCTGCAACATGACACCCAAAGTAGTGCTGCCCTTTAATTAAGTACTCTCAGTAGGAAAAACGTGAAACTGAAGTGCAAAACCTCTCCGTGTGCGCAGTGATGGATAGTGATTACATCTTTATGAACCCAGCCTAGAGGTCTCAACTTCCTGATGGGTGAAGTCGTCTGCAGGGCTACTTCCTGAGTCTGCTGCTAACCAATTTGGAGATAATTTGGAGGCACAATTGAGAAAGATGGGGGTTTTAAGCCAGAGTCTGTCTATACGTCTTCACAAGTCCACATGACCTAATCCATCATCTTCATGATAAGAACCTACAACCCAATTTCACACATACAGAGGTTGTATGCACAGATGAAGGGTCGGGGATAAGGTCTCGTTGAGGGTTCCCTGTTGCCATATGGGTTTGTTTGTTTTTGAAGAGCTGAAAGAATGGATGGCAAAAGGGAGCTCTGCCCTTGAGTGTGCACGTAGAACATGCTAGCCAGAAGATGGCCTTGAGCTGTTCTGCTTTTTACCTTATTCTTCACTCTTTTATTTTCCCCCTTAGTTGAAAACAGACAAGTAGGGTAAGATGGCACCAAATCTGGTGCTCCCCAGCTCATCAGTGGGGAGACTCTGATGTTCTCCTTCATCAGTTAGGTACTCACATCAGCCCAACTTCAGAACACCTTACTGGAAGGTAATCAGGGCCGTGCACACATTTGCGATACTTCAAGTTCCTTGAAAGGTCCAAAATCTGTCCAAGACAGTAGTGGTACTTCTACTGACTAAGCTCATTCCTGAAAGTTCAGCCCTCCAACCCAACTGTAGCAACCGAAACAAAAGCTTTGCACAGTAGTTTCACTGAATCATCTTAACAGTGCTTCCGAGATGACCTTTCTCTAGAATGACATCGATACAATACACACATGCTGTCTTCCCATGTTTTTGCAGATTCGGACCGGGCTTGGTCATCTATTGGTATGGCTTCATCCAGGAGCTGGACTGTAACCGGGAGCGGGGCATCCTGCTCAAAGCCTGTTTCCCCACGGACATCGTCACCTTGTGCCACAGTGTCGCCTGACCCTGATGATCCTGGAAGAGAAGCCAGGAGGAAGAGGTGAATCCGGAAGCAATTTGACTTTCCTGCCGTGGAAACTCCTGGCGGCATCTGCCCTGAACTTGACCTGAACTCTGGCTGCCCGCGGCCACACTACTACCTCTTCAGACAAACATATCAAGAGTTTCTGTTTTCCTTCATCCCTTGCAGATGTGAACAGCCAAGAACTACAGACACAACCCACTCATTATCAGCATTTCTGTCTCTGTCAAACAGTTAGTTTACAGATAGTCATAATCTCTCTTCCTTCCGGATGGTTTCTCCTTGTATACTGAACAAAAGAAGAAATGTGGGAACTGAAAGGTGTGATTTTTCAATTCTCCTCCCAGTTCCCGAATCACCCTCTTTTTTTTCCCCCCCAAAAGGCTCCATTCATTCTTTCCTCCCTCCTTCCCCTGTTCGCTTCCTATCCACTCACATGGACCCAGTGTTCCATCCCCATCAAGGAATAATCTAACAGATTAGCAGAGTGGAAGACGTGGAGGCTGAAACTCGATTTCTGTTCTCACCTGCAAGACTTCAATAGACCTTGATGGTAGCGCATGCTAGTTTTGTCCAGTTTTTACGGTTTCCTGACTTCACTGGCATTAGGCCAAGCTGAAAAAATATACTTGATGAGAATTTCCTCTTTTTATAATACTTATTTGAACACCAAAGACTTTCCCTTTATCTCCTGTAAAAGTATTGGTTACATTGTGTCTGGAAACCATACTCCTCCTTTGGACTGGGAGGCTCAGGGGAGACCGCTGAAGCGTGGCACCAGCCTGGGCAAAAGTTTATTTTTAAACACGGCTACTTGTCAGTATGTATGGGTAGTCAGTATTTAAAGGAGTACAATTTTTTAAAAGCACATTCTGTGCGCTGCTTTGTATCTGCATTTTATACTACATAATTACATAACACTCAGATAACTTAGGTATTAGCAATGTTCAGCTTTGAATGAATTAAGTGTACCAGAAATAAACCTGGAGTGATTTTTTTCAAATAAGCAAAGTAAAAGGGATTTTGTATTTGTTCACTTTAATCTATTCACTTCTTATACCGTAAACCAAACTTCAGTCTAAAGGAAAACATCAATAAATTCATCATAAATCTGCAGTTTGGGAGACTAAAAACTTCTCTATTCCCCAAAATGTATTTATAAAATATTCGCCCCCTTGTTGAAAATACATACGTTTTTAAATGTCGAAGATGACTTTGGAATTAACTGAGAACTTCTGCAGACACCTTTAAGTTACATACACTGCATGCTTCTTTCAAAAGACTAAATATGCCATTTGTACCTTGTTCATTTGGTACCTAAAGGAGGTTTGCAAGTCTGCCAGCTGCCTCTCCTTTTGAAGGACACAGACACGTCCGGTCCAGACGTGTGGATTTGAACTCTGCTGTGGGTTGCACTAAACAAAAAAGGAAGGAGATGAGCTGGGAAGGAGGCTCTGGCAGGCGTCTGTTTCAGTGTAAAAGTATCGAGCAGATTTTGTGAGTGCAAGGGAGTGATCTGAAACCACTGCCATTACTTAACACACATGCACACGCACGTGTGTACACACACACACACTTTAACCAAAACTGTTGTTAAACAGTTTCCATGGCCTCCTCTAAGCTGCTTTTTCTGCTTTAGGAATAAATTACATTTACCTGCACAGATGTTGAAAAGCTTGTTAAACCCTTGTCAAGGATTTGTTTGTTTTACATCAAACAAATGTATGAGGAGGGGGCACAAATAAATGAAAAGATAAAAAGAGGTTTCGCGTTTCGTAGTCCTCCTTCCACCTGGTGCCCTGACTTCCTGTGTTGGGAGAAGCTGTTGCTCTGTGCAGAGGCAACGCCACCTCTCCATGAAGGGGGGGTTAACATTTGGCCTTAAAAAGAGGGAAAGAAACCAGCAAACTATACATATCATGATAAAGTTACAAGTTATTCAAACTAAGCTTTTGTCCACATAAAACTAACGCGATTATTAGTTCTGTTACTCTACTGGAAGAGTGTAGGGAGACGGAAGTTGAGTTCCCAAATGGGAAGCTTAAAATCTCCTTGTTCTTTTTCCTTTATGGTAGAAATATTTCTGTTTTATTGATAGGCGTTGTTTACTTGTTTGGGTTTGGGGTTTTTTGTTGTTGTTTTTTGGGTTTTGTTTTTGTTTTTGTTTTTTTTTAGTTTTAACAATAAAAATTGCCCTAGAAAGTGAGCCGACAACTTTTTTTTTAAATTGCTGTCATCATTAGAACATTAACATTAAAGCCAAATCTTGTTTTATGGAAGATTTTGCAAACTGCAGTGATAAATTATGTGATGGAGTGTGTATAAAGTAGGAGTGTGTGTAAAACTAAATGATGTTCTGTCAAGCATCTGCGGTCACAAACAAAGGTCCCCATCTGAAGTGTGGCTCAGGGACCACCGAGGGCAAGGCTGACTAGGCACCAATATTTAAGGTGACTTCATAGACTCCTTTCCACCCTCATCCCTACACATCCCGCCCCAACACAAAAAAGTGGGAGGATTTTTTTTCACTTGCCTTCTAGGGAGGTTTATGTCAACTTTTCTCAACACTCCTAAAACCATATATAAAAGGGAAAGCTTAGGGGTCCAAAACAGAAGGCTGGATCTCCAGGGGAAATAATTTTCTTCTAACTATAGGTGTGTGTACCTGCTCATTATCGGTGAGGCTTGAGTTCGTGCTGCAAAGGATGATACATTGTTGGTCTTTGGGGGATGCATTAACTCCTTCAAGCCACAAGGGAATCGAGTAGAGCTCTGGGTGAGGTCATCTACTAAACAGTCCCTGGTGGGCCACGCTAATCAGGGCACTGCGGCCAAGTGAACAGTTAATTCACTCCCTTTGCCTGGAAAGCTCCACCTGTTGTTCCTTGGCCCCTGTAGAACTGAGATACCTTAGTTGTAGGCTCTTAACATGCCCCCCCAGTACAGACCTAGCATTTCGACTAACTGAAATTTTTGCTGCTTTCATGTGCAACCTCACTTCGCCCACCTCTACTCTGTCCTCTTTCCCTTCACGCTCGTGTGCTGGCGTTCACACACATGGCCATGTATTCTGCATTTCCTCACTACTCACGGACTCCAATGCTCTCTGGCAAAGGATCCCAAAACTAACTCGCATTCCATCTAAATCCTGATCCCTGTGCCTTTAGGGCTGGGATGGGCGGGGAGCAAGTACATCTGAAGAATCTGAAGAATCATGGAAGTTCTCAGATAAGATTTGACAGGGTCTAATGTGGTCTGAGGTTCAGGCTGTGAGGAAGTGTTTCAGCAAACAGGGCCAAAAACACAAGTGAGTTTTAAAGCGGCTTTGAGCCTGAGTGAGGGAGGGGAGGGAAGGGAGGGTGTGTGCTGATTAAAACAACGAATGAGTAAAATGTCTATCTGAATTCACTAGAGAAGCATGTTCTTAGGAGAATCTCACCCTTTTCCACGTGATCCAATGAGAGCAAGTTGCCTCAGCAGGGGGCAGTGGGGGATGGGGAGAGGCAGAAAATCTCCCAACTGGGACAAGATTCCTTAGGGTAAAGGAGCAGAGCTAGCTCAACAGGAGAGGAAACCGAAATCCAAACAATGGGGAGTCAGCCTGCAATGTCACCATTTACAGAGCAGACTTCTCCCAACCTGTCCCCAGAGTCACTCTTCGGGGACGGAAGTGTGGCGGTGACACAATGGGGACCCTCTCACTGTAGAGTCCCCAACTAACCTTCCCATACATAGTCAACATGATCCTTTATTAAGACCATGCCTGGATTCCAAAGATTAAATAAGGAAGATGGATTATGAAATAATAACCAGAACAGCTCAGGCTCCCCTTGTGTATTTCACTTTCCTGCTATTGTTTTGAATATGGCTGTGAGACAAAGAGCTGCTTAGGTCAAGCACAATAAATTAGAGTTTTCATACAATAGTAATCCACTAAAACGATTTCAAAGCCGGATCAAAGTACTTCCAAAAGACTTTTAAAACTTTTCCACAATACAGGGGGAGGGGGAATGCTCATTTGATGCCTTAATTCATTTCCGTGAGTATAGCAGAGTTAGACCTTGGCGTCATACCTCCTTTCTATAAAATCCAACTCATTAGTTAAATAAATCCAACTTGTTCTTATTGTTTTTACGTGTAAGTAAAGGGGATTTAAGTTTTCATCTAGTTAAGTGGAACAACGAAACATTTGGAGTTGCTTGCATATGAGGAAAAGATACCAATAGTACCTTTTTAAAACAGGCATGGCATAATATTTAATTTTGGTACCGAAGGTATTTAAGACTAACCCCCTGTGCTTAGAATGAAGTGTGTATCTGTAGATTTATTTTGCATCTTAATAATCATGGCACCCGATGCGTTTAGTTTTTCATTCCTTTTCCTTCCTCACTTGGATTTATTTAGAGCTGTCTCCTATCAAAGGCAAGGATGATGGGAGGTACCCCAGTGATAGCAAAGCTAAGCAAATTCTAGGCCCAGCCATATATAAAACAGCGTGGGACTCCCGCAGCAATGTCAGGCTCAGCTAAAGACCCAGGGTGCTATGTCAATGTAATTTTTATTTTTTAAACGGAAGGTCATTTTGAAATGCTGACGTGAAATAGAACCAAGTCAATTAAGTAATAACAATTGAAGTTCAGAGTTTAATTGAGGGCCGAACATGAAGCCAATGACCATTAACCTAAAGCGGTCATGGATTCCCCCAGCAAACTGCCCTTGTTAAAGGTATTTCTAGAATAACTAGCACTTTTTCCTTTAAAAAAAAAAAAAGTGCCTTTGCCATTTTTATGTTCAACACAGATACATTCAGAAAAAATAATTCAGTGCATCTAGAGTAAGTTATCTGCACTCTTGAGTTTTAACTGAAATTTCTCGTATAGAGCAAATCAAAATTTATGTCATCAAAACCACCTCCACCGGAAACGATCTTTCATAAGTAAACTGACAGGTAAAAGCACCCTGGTCTCCATTGTTGACTTCTTTCCCTCTGGAGTTATTTCATGGCGAGATTGCCGACCTAGATGATAAGCCGCCTACAGTGTTTGTTTTGTTCTCTGCCTAGCCCCCAACCACCAAGGGGGTTCCTGGCACAGAACAGGTGCTCAGTGCATGTGGAAGGAACAAAGGAACGAATAGAAACTTACACTAAATATGTTCTCATTCACTTGCTTTAAAAGAAATAATCGGAACTCTTTAAATTTTACCTGTTTCTCATTTTCTTCAGCTGAAAACTGAGTGTATTTACCGGAATCAGAAAAGCAATGTTGGTATTAAAGAATTATTTAGAAACCCTCAAAATCTCAAAGCAGGTTCATCAATCAGAATATCTCAGGATGCATACTTAGTTTGAAGGGGAATTCGTGAGATCTCATTGCGCTTACCTTCAAGTTAGCCCTAGTGCATGGTCTAATCCAATATATTTCTAAAGAAACCAGAATATCTAAAATTCTTTGCTTCTCTTTTAAAAAAAAAAAATGAGGCTTAAGGCATTATCTTGACATTTCTATGTAAGAGACGGTCTCCTCTAAATTCCAGATTAAGGCCTCAAATCAAATGTGTTTCCAACACCAATTTTGAGATATTTGGTGAAATTCTTAGATTAACTGCAAACAGTACCTTTTAATTGCTCTTTTTTTTAATGCTGAGTTGTTGGCAAAGTGCTTCCTGGCTATAGAAGTGGCTGACTGAGTCAGAAGAGAAGGGTTCTTTGGTCGTTTGCCAACAGGATCTGACTTAGGAGAGACACTGTCCATGAACTGCTCAGTGGGCGTTTCCCTGTTAGTCATTAAATCAAACATTATCATTTCAAAGTCCTAGGCATTTGGCCTATTTCCTCATATTTTGGAAACTTGTAAAAGGAACCGGAACTTCCATGTTTCTTCTTTGCCAGTTTCCCAGGCCTTAATTTTGGGGGCCATTTGGTCCATGATCCCTTCCATCAGTGTCTGGAGAGTACAGACACCCAGTTCTCTCTGACATAGTCCTGAGACCAAGTCCTCTTTGGTTCTATGTAATATTTTGGTCTTCTATTTCTACCATTTAGGCTATTCAAAACACAAATATTTCCTGAGTCCCTAATGGATATTTTAAAAGTGTTTCAGTGCTGTGGGGAATTTTAAAATACACAATAAAAGGTGGTTCTTGAAAAAAATACATATATTACGTACCAAAATGAAAACAAGGGTTTAAAAAATTTCAGCAAAGTCAGTCACCGTATAATAAGGAAAGAGGCAAACCTTTGAGGCTTTTAATAAGATATTTTAATTCTAGAATATGGGCAGCAAAAAGAGTTCACTATTTGGTTATAGTGGCTACGTTTGCTGCTAAGGATTCTGAGACTGCGTTCAGCTCAGCAGGAAATAGAGGTATGATCAGTTATGGGCACTCGTTTTTGAAGTGGGTTGTGATCACCTATAGATGCCACATATTTCCAATTTCAGCCCTAGGCCATTCATATTTAGTGCAAGTATAAATTCAAAGCATTTGGAAAGGAACTCATAACCTTGTTCGTCAGCCTGAGCAGTAAAACAAGCAGTAACATTTTCCACGGGGTCCGTGACATCAAGTGAACCCTCTGTCCCCGGCTAAAGTCTGCTTAGTGATTCACATAAGCTAAATATGTCCATAGAACTAGGGCTTAAAAACTCAAACAGTGGAAGGCCACAGATAATTATTTCTTTGAGTAAATGCCTACAAGTCAAATGATATTATTGATGAAAAACATGGGGTCTCTCTATTTGGGGCTCTGCCTAAGGGTCTTGAGATTTGAGGACTATCTTCTAGGAGATGGTCTTACATGTTCCTTAGGTGTTCTGTTGTTGTTTTGTCAGTAAAACCAGCTTGGGGTTTCAAGGTCAGCTGCGGACTGTGCCTGCCTTCTGTCTCACGGCCTTGATATCATCTGGGTATCAATTTCCTATGTAGTACAGTGCATTTCTGTAAGGTCGTGATTGTACATTTGTAGTATTGGTTTTATGATACACTCCCAAGAAGTGTTAAATTATTTTCCAGGATAAAGGAGATTGGTATGTTTTACCTGGTAATGCAGTTTTTGTTAATATGCTTATTATTAAGATATAAATAATTTCCCTGAAACTTTGTGCTTGTATCAGTTTATTCTAGCAGCTAAAATAATAACTAAGTCATTGCACATGGAAAATTAGATAAAAGTCAAAAAACTATTTTGTTTCTTGCTGATTTGAATAGAAGTCTCCATCCTGGTTTTCAAAGTTACAATTTTTTAAGAAGCGTTTTTGCAATACATGAAAAACAATCCAACATAACTGAATAATCGAAAAGCTGAGCAACGAAAGAAATGGCAAAGTGGATATGAGTGCTTTGCATGTAAATGTAAAACCCAGTCTTTTGGTAAATTATTTTCCTCTTACTTGCTCCCCCACTATCCTTGGAAGTGTTTTTGCAATGACAGAGGGGTTAAAAACGGCAGCGTGGGGGCGTGGAGTGAGCAAAGAAACTCATGTGAAAACTGAATTGCATTTTCCTGCATCTCCCTGACAATTCCCTAAGAGGTGTCTGGAAAGTAAAATTGAGCCATTAGCAAAGATGAGACCAGTTTGACTCATAGACTCAGAGAATTGTAGAATTGAAGGAACCAGAGATTTCATTGTGTAGATGAAAAAATTGAAGTCTGCCGAGGTTATGGGACTTGTCCAAGGTCACATAGCTAACGAATTAAGGGCAGGACCAGAATCTGTCCCTCCTAGCCTCTTGTCCATTGTCCTCTCCGCTGAAGGATTAATAATTTATTATGGAAGGAATTTTCAGTACCTTCATTACATTATTTACAAAGTAAAGGATCATGGTGTATTTCTAAATGAACATTCCGAACCTTACTGTTTTTGCCCTGCCCTGATACCCTAATCTCTATTGTAGAAATCAACTAGCATTTTGACAGAAATAATTCTCATTGTACTTGCACTTAAATCACCTAAAACTTTTACTGTTTGGTGATGGTTTCTATACATTGCCATTGCGTCTAAGAATGTGCCACTAAGAATGAATCTGGCAACTTTTTAAGACTTCTTTTTCCCCTGGCCAATGTACGTGTTCATCTGATTTTCCTTCCATTGCTGGTGGTGGGGAGGGGGGAGTCCACAGATGTTATGTTTACCATCTTCTCTTCTATATAAGGATGAGATAATACTTAAACCAACAATAATCCATGAACTTTTCTGGTCATCACCAAAAGTGGTTAGCCTAGAATATTCTCGACCTGTACTCCGGGGCACCTGGTGACTCACACATGCTTTGACAACAGACTGGAATCCCTGCTTATCCACTTACAGATAAGCAAACTCTCTAAAACCTTCAGTTCCTTCATTTGTCACAGGGAAATGAAATAATACCTATCACCTAGGACTATTAGGAGGATTAAATAAGATTAGTGCTTAATGCATCATAAATCATAGCCCTAATAAAACCAGTATCACCTATAATTCTATTATACATTATGTAATTATTAATATTACTGCTCTAGAAGGATCCATTTAATAAACTATATACACCATTTAAAATGTGCATTTTCTATGGTCACGTAGAAATCAGTATAACGTGGATAGCTTGGCTTATTACTGCTTTTCTAAAAGTCATTTAGAAAAAGCCATTTTTCCAGAAGTTAAGAGACTGGCAGAACCAGACCCTCCTTTGGAAAGTGGGCCTGTGTTTAGCTGATTGTCTTCACAGACACATGTTTAGTATAACATTCTCCTGTCTCCTGCTCCGGAGAAGGAGCTCAGAGGCAGTGAGCCCGTGTTTCTTTCGATAGTGACCGTAGCCTTTGCCATAAATACAACTCAGGCAGCAGGACGGCCCAAAAGAAGCCAGCACTTACCCGCCTGATTGATGGCCAGAATCCGCGGCCCGCCAGATGAGCCCTGGAAGGTGCGGGGGTTTAGTACATAGAAAAGGTTTCTTTAAGGGGATTGAGATATTCTCCGGGCCACTGTTAATGCAGTGAAAGAAAGCATAAAATGCTATTTGAATTTGATCTTTAAAGAAACAAACAAAGCAAGCAAAGCAAAAGGAATCTGGGGAAATTACTGGCCTGTTCCTGGATTTTCCTTCTGATTGATGTTTGTAACACCATTTGGGGCAGCATTTTAAAAGACACGACTTTTGCCAGCACACCACCTCTAAAAATAAACCTCCTTAGATCACAGGCAAGCTGAACAATTTTTAAACAATGGAGCAAGGACTGATGTTCCCCTCTCAACACCCAGGCCGGTAGCCCGACATGTTGGAGGCAGATTCTCTTAGGCAGCAGGAAATCACTCCAACAGTAATGCTGGGCATGGAGAGTGTGGCCCTCACCTGGGAGCGTGACAGCATTTTGCAAACAATTAGCAAGGCTTTGCCATACCCCTGCCAGCTTGGATAAGTGCTCTTAGGTCACTAACAGGAGGTAACTAACCAACTATGCTTTTGGTAGAAATTGCTGACATCTTCATAACAATAAGGAAAACTTGGAAAAATGCTTTTTCTGAAGAACAAGATTTCTCTCTCCATGCTATTGTCTATTTTCAGAAAACTGAAGTACATCTGATTTTTCCAAATTGTTTTGTCTACCCAATCATGAAAATGAATTGTAATGTCAGTTGCCCAGACTGACCGGCGGTCAACACCCTAAGAATGTCTTCTCATAGTTTGTTAGCCATATCTAATGGTACACAGGAAGACAAAGATCTCAAACTTGGCATCCCAAGGGCCTCTAGGACTGCTCCTGCCAAACCCCTAGCTTCCACTGTCAGTAAGAACAACTGAACTGAATGGAAACAGTCCATGAGCATTGCGAGTTTCATAGAACCCTCCTGGCTCCTTTTCTCTCCCGTGTATTATAGAAATTATGGAAGGGGGGCTTGAAAGACAGAACTCTCTTGTTATTCGCAAATACTCAAAGTTCAGCAGGACACAATAAACAGCTCTTAAGAATAACTTTGTAATGGGTCTATTTTAACATGGCAGGCTGTGTGATCTAAAGAGAATCCAGGAGCGCGTGGGTGGCTCAGTTGGTTGAGACTCTTGATTTTGGCTCAGGTCATGATCTCAGGGTCATGGGATCAAGCCCCAGGTCGGGCTCTACATTCAGCAGGGAGTCTGCTTGAGATGCTCTCCCTCTGTTCCTCCCTGCTCACTCTCTCTCTCTCTTTCTCAAAAAAAAAAAAAAAAAATTCTTTAAAAATAATAATGATAATCCAGATGCTCTCATTAATTGAATTTGAAAATTTCAAATTTCAAAATAATTAGGACACCAGGTTGAGTCCGATGCTATCTTATTAAAAACAGGAAGCCTGGGGGCGCCTGGGTGACTCAGTGGGTTAAGCCTCTGCCTTCGTTCGGCTCAGGTCATGATCTCAGGGTCCTGGGATCAAGCCCCGCATTGGGCTCTCTGCTCAGCAGGGAGCCTGCCTCCCCCCTGCTCTCTCTCTGCCTGCCTCTCTGCCTACTTGTGATTTCTGTCTGTCAAATAAATAAATAAATAATTTGAAAAAAAAATAGTAACAACAACAACAACAAAGGAGGAAGCCTGGAAAAAACAACAAAACATTAAATCTGACTCATCATTCCTGAAATGGCTTGATCTAATCATTCCCTAAAATGGGTGTGAGTTTGTAGCTCACTGAAATCGAATTACAGAGTCACTAGAATAGTCAGTTCTTTCCTTATTAACTATTGCAGAAGCATCTATTGAAATAGCTGGAGATGGACCCAGGAAGGGCATCTTCCCTACTATGGAAACCATAACTTCCCAGATGCTGGAATTGGAGGCTCTTTTATCAAGAACCAGAGGCAGGTGTTTTTCGCAGCACAGGCGGACTGGGCCAGTGATGAGTTGCAGCACCACTGGAGCCCATGAGCGGCAAGGAAACACCTGTCCTAAAGTCTCTGAGAAACCTTTTCCCTGATGAAAGGAAACTATCTTTTCTGCCATCCTTTTTCTTTAATTTTTTTTAAAAGATTTTATTTATATATTTGACAGAGAGAGCGATCACAAGTAGGCAGAGAGGCAGGCAGAGAGAGAGAGGGAAGCAGGCCCCCCGCCAAGCAGAGAACCCAATGCGGGACTCGATCCCAGGACCTTGAGATCATGACCTGAGCCGAAGGCAGAGGCTTAACCCACTGAGCCACCCAGGTGCCCCTGCCATCCTTTTTCTTTCGATGGAAGGATGGGATGGTGGGAGATGCAGTAGCCATCTTGTGACCATCTTGTGGCCATAAGAAAAGTCAAAGAAGCCACCAGAGCCTGGGTCAGCACTGCCACATTCTTACAACTGGCACAACTGTTACTTGTACCCCAAAGCATCCCTAACTGACAAGGGAATTTGATTTCTGAGAACAGGGTTCTTGGTGATTTCTTATATGTCACTGCCAGAGAAATTGGGTTGATATGTCTAACAAAGTTACCGATTGCTCACAACCTACCCAGAAATACTGAGCCCTAAGCAGGGTAAAACTCTTTAGAGAGATAGGATGGAAGTTACTTCCCCACAGAAGGACAAACCTAGTAACTGATCATGTAGCACCCCCAGCAAATACATTGTATTGTAGAACTCTGAAAATCTGCCCAGTGTCTATGCGAGAACTGAAGCCTCTAGGGACATCATCATTAAAATGAGAACTGTGAAAAGTAAAATGAGAACTGTGGATAGAAATTCTTAGCCACACACACTTATTTTTATTTTTATTTTTTTAAAGATTTTATCCATCCAGTTGACAGACAGAGATCACAAGTAGGCAGAGAGGCAGGCAGAGAGAGGGAGGAAGGGAAGCAGGCTCCCTGCCGAACAGAGAGCCCGATGGGGGGTTCGATCCCAGGACCCTGGGATCACGACCCCAGCCGAAGGCAGAGGCCCTAACCCACTGAGCCACTCAGGCGCCCCCACACACTTATTTTTAGGTAACACTTTCACCTCCCCCTCCACTCCCCACCCTGACAAAACTACACCATTTTTACCGAACTATTCAAATGAATACATCAGCTCAATTTCCCTTTCTCACTTTGCCAGCACATCGAAACTTACAATGAGAAGGACTGAGCCTAGTGTGCTGGGCGGTTAAGCCACACCTCATTCCAACAGGTATGATTACCTACAAAAGATAAATTACAGCAGCTTAGTCGTGACACCCAGCAGCACTGGTGCCAGACACCTGGCTTCTGATCATAGAAGCAACTCTGACAGGCTGTCTGGGTCAGCGGGTTACTTGGGCTCCTCGTGCCCCCCTTGCCTCATCTGTAACAACGGTTCTTCCAGCATCTTACATTGCAAAGATTAAAGTCTGTCACATATTGAGTACTTCTAACAGGATCTGGCTCCTAGTATACACTCAATAAATGTTATCACTATTACCCTTTTTCCAAATGGGGTCCTTGAGGCTCACAGAGGTTAAATAACTTGTCCAGGGTTTCCCAGCCGGTTAAGTAATAAAACTGTCTCAGTATGTCTAATTTAAATAATGGGATTATAATTTACCTGTTATGCTATTTTAGAACATGATAATATGACTAGTATTCACCAATATTACATTCTCCTTCACTGCTTGAATGGACAGCAGAGGACACTTTCCAGACTCCCAAGTGATCACACAGGGCCATGCTACCGATTCTGCCTGAGGAAAAGTGCGTGGATGAGCTCTCTGTCAGTGAGGCAGTGAAAGGCCCTGCGGGATTCTCCATTTTCTCTCTTGTCCTGCTGTGCAATCCAATCAGAGTTCCAGAGGGTGAGTCTCCACCACTGGGGCTCTGAGAGACTAAGTAGAACAACGCACACACCACCCCCACCACCACCCAACCAGAATCAGAAAGAAACGCTCATGTTCAGTCACCGAGATCTGGCGGTTGTAACCATAGCATCAACCTACTCTATCTCAAAAAACAGCAAAATTTCCAAATATTGTGTAACAAGAGTATTGATTCTGGGGCTCATCAGGAATCACTCTTGGTAATTTTTGAGGGGGTGAACCATCTGACACTGTTATAATGAACCATAAGAAAAAGTTCATGGACATTGTTCTATAGCTTAATTTTCTATTACAACTAATAATCATCCTGAAAACTGGTAGGACACAGATAAATAATTACGAATTTTATAAGTAACCTAGCTCATAATTATAGTATTCTAGAAAGCCTTAATATTGTTGCTTCACAGTTTCTTCAGGATCTCAGAAAAGTCTATTGTGAAAATTATCATGGTCGTCTGGGTTTTCAAGACTGCTAACCCTGCAGGTAAACAACCTTCGAGCAAGAATTAACTAATTGTTTTTATTTTCCACAGACCACAAACATAAAAATTTGAATCTTAACCATGTCTTCAGAAGATTATCTATTTTTAAGAAAATGAAAGCATTTGCCACAGACTAGAATAAAATATTTGCTAGTCCTATCAGACAAGAACTGCTATCTATAGTATTTTATAACTCTCAGAATTCTATACTAAGAAATGACTCCGTAAGAAAAAAAAAAATTGGGAAGAGATTTGAACAGTCATTTCACCAATGAAGAGATACGCCATGTAAACGCATGAACGGATGTTCAACAATACTCATTAGGAAACTACAGATGAAAATCACATGAGATAACACCACACACCTATCAGAATAGCTCAGATAAAAACGGACATAACCAAATACTGAGGGAGGAAGTGGAGTAACTGAAACTCTTCCACATTGCTGCTGGAAATGCAAAACGGTATAGCCCCTTGGCTGAACTACTTGGCATTCTTTTGTAAAATTAAATGCACACCATATAACCCAGCAATTCCACTCCTAGACATTTACCCCAGAGAAATGAAGACCAATGTTTTCATGGAAACTTCATGATCATTCATAACAATGTTATTCATAACTGCCAAAAAGCTAGCAATAAACCAAATGTCATCAACCTGCTTTGAACTTGAGGTCAGGTAGGAGGCTCATTGATCCATGGAGGTTTTCCTGCCCATCACTTCCTGATGATCAGGGATAGTTTTTTTTTTTTTTTCAATTAAATCAAATCTCTACTAATTAATAAACTTTCAAGCTCCTATAATGGCAGACATGTTCAGTTCACAATGAGGAAGTGCATTGACCTTTTGAATCTGTGGCTTCATTTGAATAACTTAGACTGTTTCCTTTTTTCTAAGCAATTTAGGCAAAAAAGTCAGAGTCATTCACCACCACCACCACGCCTCCTTTTTGTTCAGGTGTCCACTGTCCCCTAGATGGCTGTATACTTCCTCAGGAGAAAAGAACCCCAGTCCCAGCCCAAAGAGGCATGTCATGATTACTCTAAGCCATTCATGGCACAACCGTGCTCCCCGTTCTCTTACGAGTGAGCGGTATAGGCCTGGGCATATGATGCAATGGAACCCAAGACAGTTGAGAGAAAGTATACTGAAGGGTTTGTGGCAAAGTGTTTATGGTTTTCCTTGCAATCAAGAATCACAAAAGAAGAAAGAGCCCCTTTTCTCATGGTGCTATCTGGTGGAGTTGCATGACCCGCGGCAGCCATCTGGCAACCAGGCGCTGTGCGAGACTGCAGACAGGCCAGCGCTGAGCTTGATGAGGCAGAAATGGGGGGAAAAGCCTGGCTCTGGTGACATCACTGAATTCCTGAACCTGTCTTAGAACTGCCCCACCTCCACACCTCCTGTTATCTCAGCTAACAAATTTTCTTTATTTCTTAAGCCAGTTGGAGTCAGATTTTTCTGTTACTTGAAGCCAAAAATGTTATGACTGATATATCTATTTACAGCAAGTACACTATTTTTCATTGCAAGGGGAGGGAATGCTAAGATCACAGAAAAGGAAGCATGGCATCCCATATCTACTTTTTAGAACTTGAGCATATAGAATATTTATTTTAGTGATTAAAACGGGATCAAATACGGGGTGCATAGGTGGTACAGTCAGTTAAGCATCTGACTCTTGGTTTCAGCTCTGGTCATGACCTCAGGATTGCAAGACTGAGCCTGGAGTCAGGTGGGTGTGGAGCCTGCTTAAGATTCCTTCCCCGCTACCTCTGCCGGCTCCTCCTCCTCCCACCCCCCTCAAGCTCACGTGCTCTTTCTCTCTTTCTCTCCCCACCCCAAAAAAGGAAAAAACTGAAAGGGGCATAAAATATTAATCTTAAATGTTTATAAAAGAAGAAACTGGATATGGGGTATATAGGAACTCTGTGCTATCTTTACAACTTTTCTGCAAATCTAAAACTACTAGTGAAAAGTTTACTTGAAAATAGGAATAAAGGGGCACCTGGGTAGCTCATTTGGTTGAACATCTGCCTTGGGCTCAGGTTATGATCTCTGGGTCCTGGGTTCGAGCCCATGTCAGTGGCTCAGTAGGGAGCCTGCTTCTCCCTTTTTCTCTACCCTTCCTCCTACTCATGCTCACACTTTCTCTCTCTCTCTCTCAATTAAGATTTTTTTTTTAAATAGGAATAAAAATAGCAGTAGATAAAACAAAGAAAAGGGGCTTTAAAAATGTGAGATTAATCTGCATAGTAATACTTCAAATGTGAGCAACTTTGTGGGCAAAATCTCTTTAGTTACATACTCGTTTCCATACATTTTCTTACAAAGCTAAGGCACTTCTTAAGGATGTAGAGAACAGGAATCACTATGTCCATTCAATAGTTAAGAAAACAGCCCTACTAGAGCCGTAAGGTTACCTGCGGGAGGTCACACACTATTTACAGACAAAGCCATGAAGAGGCCCAGCCTCCCATGAAGGCAGTTTGCTTTCTCCTCTCTTGGTCCACTTGGCGTGACTTGACTCAACTGACTTGGTGTGACTTGACTCTTTTACACAAGCATCTGGGAGAAGAAAATACTCAATGTGGTGGAAACTATTGAGACAGTCTGGTCACAGAGTAATAATTCAAATGCTATGAAGTAAAAAATCTAATTTTTCTGTTTTTAAAGACCATAACTAGAAAATCAATGCATTGAGCAAATGACTGCTGCTATCCCAAACATCCCCAAGGACCTTGACTTTCACCAAACCTTAACAATGTACACTACAACACAACAAGAAGAAAATACCCTTTATACATCTCTATTTCTTAAGTAAATCTAATCCTATATCTTGGAACACATTTATGAACAGTGGGCAAAACTATTGCATATATGTTTCCTTCGACTGATTTTTTTATAGAAAATATTCTTCTTCTGAAAACCATTAGTTTAAATGTCTCTACATTAATTTTAAGTATGATTAAGTATGAGCCGAATATTACCCACTGAGGGTATATCCAAATCACTGATAGGCTGGATGAAAACATGGTGTTATCTGGAAAGGAAAGTCTCTTTTGACTTAAAAAAAAAAAAAAAAAAAAGAGGTAATTATATCCACCAGAAGGATGTGAAGGAAAATTAACTCTAGAACAGGAATGACTTCAATTCAACAAAAACTAGGGGATAGACCATAGATGGCTGTCTGTGCATTTCAAGGAGAAACAGGAGCAGCTGACTTGCTGTCTCCCCCCACAAAGTCTATTGATGGAAGATTGATCAGTGACAGTGAGCAGAGCTTTGACCCACTTCATGGCTCTATGATCTGGCCAGTGGACTCAAGGGTGGGAGGCATTCATCTCAGAGGATATACAGGAAAAATATATCAGAGCCTCTATTTATTTTTTTAACCTCAAAAAAGAAAAACTTAATTGTACTACTATTTGATAGACTTTATTAATACCATCCAGTAGGCATATGAATGAATTGTAAAGAAATACACACACTTTAAGAGCCTAGGCACAGTTGTGGTTTTTTTTTTTTCCCTGACAGCAGTATATGATCAATACCAACAGGGATCTATAGGTACCATCTACAAGTGTCCACAATCATTTAATACGAATTACACACTGATTTTGACATGTCTCCAAATATATTGATCTGTTGTGTCTTAAGTACTTCCAAGGGACTTACTCACTTTTCAGATGTTGGGTCCCAATTTGTCAGCTACACTCGATTATAGCAGAGACACCATAATCACAGAGCATTCCATGGTTAAAGGAGGATACGCCCTTTTGTAAATGCCTAAGCCTGGTATTTGGAAAATTAGTATACTAGACCACAGAAGGGTTTGACTTTTTTAAAGCAGCCAACTGACTTTGTAACTGTGAAATTCCCTCCTTTTACTTTTCTCCAATCACACTGGTCATTATCCTACCCACGGGTTCATAGTGGCATGGCAGCACATAGGAAAATGAGACTGAAAAAAAAAAAACTAAATAAATGAATACATCAATTTCCAACAATGAATAAGTGCTATGGGAAAAAAAAAAAGAATAGGGAGATGTGACAGATAGCAACATGGTTGGGAGAGTGGGCACATTAGCTTGGATTATGTGTCCGCAGAAGGTGACCTACAGCAAAGAACTAAATGAGACGAAGGAGCTATTTCTGCAAAACTCGGGCAGAGGGTAAAGGCTCTGAAACAAGAACAATCTGCCCTGTTTCAAAATGACAGGTAGGCCTGTGGCTGGATAGAGTGAGCACGGAAGGACAGGGATGAAACAGACACAGGGCCAAGACCGTGTGGCAAGGTGTTGAGATTTCACTGAGTGCGGCTGAAAGCCCCTGGAAGATATTAAGCAGAGAAGTGGCATGATCTGATCTAAATGTTTAAAAGATTACTCTGGTGCTAGGAGGCAAAGAGGTTTTAGCAGAAAAGAGAAGTAGCCAATATCCGGCAAGAAACAGCATTATTCACAATATTAAAAGACAGAAGCCACCCAAGTGTCCATCAGTGGACGAACGAGCAAAC
Organism: Lutra lutra; assembly: GCF_902655055.1. NCBI lineage: Eukaryota > Metazoa > Chordata > Mammalia > Carnivora > Mustelidae > Lutra > Lutra lutra. The sequence continues at coordinate 56,800,056 of NC_062284.1, forward strand.
AAAATGGGGTATATATGTAAGGTGGACTATTATTCTGTCTCCTAAAGGAAGGAAATTCTGACATCTGCTACAACCTTGATGAACCTCAAGGACCTTATGCTAAGTGAAATAAGCCAATCACAAAAGAAGGAAATCCCGTATGATTTCACTTAAACAAGGTACTGAGAGTAGTCACATTCACAGAGACCAAGAGCAGAATGATTCTGCCAGAAGCTATCAGGAGGGGAGAGTAGGGACTTACTTAATGGGTACAGAGTTTCAGTTTATGAAGATGGAAACATGGTGGGGGTGGTGATGATAGTTGTACAACGGGAACATGCTTAGTGCCACCGAACTGTGCACTTAAAAATGGTTGAAATGGTAAATTTGAGATATATTAACCACAATAAAAAAATTAGGAGATTAAAAAAAATAAAAGACCAAGCAAAGAATAATGGTAGCTTGGATCTAATGTTAGAAGTGGATAGATAAAGGGTATAGTCGGGAACTAGGACATAGGGGACTTGGGGACAAATTGGACAAGCAAAAAGGAACAGTAAGGAGGGAAAAAACTCAAGGATGGCTTCTAGCGTTTTTATTGACCAGGTGGTTAGATGATACGTGATGGCAGTGAAGACCGGGATAGGATAGAAACCTAGAGTTCCAATTTGGATGTATTAGGTTCGAGGTACCTACTAGAATACAGGCAAGTGCAGGTGTCAAGTTGACAGCTTAGTGTTCTGTCTGGAGGACGAAGGGAAGGCAGTGCTGGAGAGAGAACTCTGAAAGCCCTTAATACGTAAAACCCTGAGAAAAGTGTATTCAGAGAAGTTGGCGTTGCCATTATACTTAGCTCAAAAAGTCGCAATATATTATGTAATCCAAGAAACTTGAATGGCTTTAAACATAAAATAATTTCTCTTTTTGTAGATAAGACAAAGTTAAGATGAGACTAAAACAAAGTTTCCATGAAGCCGCTGATGGATTGTTCAACCCGCCCCCAGGTGAATAGTTATGTAGAAATGCTTATGGTCTTTGAGGTTTCTTCTACCGATTCTGTAGTTCTCAGTACTGCCTTGTGCTGATAGCTAACTCTTATTATGTAGATGTTAATTTTCTAACACATATGGAAGACGTCCCAAGGTGGGGAACATACAATAATTATGTGTATCACCCATTATAACTATTGCAATACCCTGCTCGTAAGAGACACTCAATAAATGTGTTGATTAATGGACTAATACATTAGGGAGACCAGTAAGATCCTTCTCCAACAAGGAGGAAAACAGCAGGATTCTATGCGCTATTGACTCATAGCTGCAATTACTGACCGCTCTTTTCAGGAGCAGCATCCTACTTTTTTGCCTAAATTGCTTAGAAAAAAGGACACAGTCTAAGTTATTCAAATGAAGCTACAGATTCAAAAGGTCAATGCACTTCGTCACTGTGAACTGAATATGTCACAGTAGCTAGCTTGAAAGTTTACTCATTAGTAGAGATTTGATTTAATTAAAAACAAAACTATCCCTGATCATCAGGAAGTGATGGGCAGGAAAACCTCCATGGATCAATGAGCCTCCTACTGGACCTCAAGTTCAAAGAAGGTCAACAGCATTACTCATCACTCACTCATTCATTCAACAAACATTCGCCAGGGGTCACCTACTCATCAGTTAGACTTACCCTCAGTTCTCAAGGAACTCATACTTGTGTTCATAATCTACTTTCCTTGTATGCAGTGAGAAGAGGCAGAGACATTTTCAGGATCATGGTGCCTGTGGACAGTTCATAGGGGACAAAACATTTTCCTCCAAACCAGAATTTATTAATTTGGAATCTTTTAAATGTCACATCATAGAAAGTCAATTTGGGGAAAAGTAATAGGTTACGAAGTAACTAGAAGATTCTCCCAGTCTAAAGATCAGGATGGTGACTTTATACCAAAAGCAGCTGCTTGACCAATGGCATGAGACCTCTAGAGAAGGAAGTAGCCCTTCGGAAGTACAATAGCCAGACTGGAAGTTGGAGAATGGGGAGTCAGAAGTCAAGCAGCTGACAATGAATGGCCAGTGGTACCAAAGGCTAGAAGGCTGTGTTCCCAGAGTCAGCCCATTGTGGGTTTCTTCTCCTAGAGCTAGATGCCTCATGTTAGCAAGACCACTGAAATTTGAATCACACAGCTAATCCCCAGTGTTCTGATTTCATATATATTAGCATCTTCCTCATAATTTGGATTCTCATTGATCATTCTCTTTGACAGTGAGAAGATCCAACCTTATCTGGCCTTCTCATGATTATATTTTACATTTTAATTAAATAAATTGGCATCTAGTTTGCACATCAGACTCATGTGAGCTGGGTTGACTTCTTGACAAGAAAAGAATCCATCCTGAAGTACAGAATTCATGGAATTTCCGAGCCTGCACATCTGAGGGCTCTACTTCAAATGAACCAAGGGAAGTGAGCAACTGTGAGGCTCTTGAGCCACCACCCAACCTCCCCTCACAAACTCTAACTCTGGCATGGTTGTACTTTCAAGCCCGGCAGAACTGTCTGGAAATTTTGGTATGGACAATCTCACCATGCCTATGAGTACAATTACTTCACCTTGGACAACTTCTTTATTCTTCCACAGATGATTTGAGCTCTTGGGATTTGGTTTGGTTTTGTCAGGTATTAAATGGGATAAAGGGGTCAAACACAATTTCTGTTTCACCTTAAATTTTGTTTCCTGCAAATCAAGGAGGCACTTCGTGCCTGACACACAGACCTGAGACACAGGGTCCCCATTGCTACATGTGCCCCCTTTAGACTGGTGAGAACCCTCACTCTCTAAGAACTCAGGAACAAAGAGCAGCAAAAGTGGGTGACCTTCCCCCTTGCTCAAGGTTAAAAACACAAGTAGGATATCTAGATACTATAGCTGAGAGGTCACATGAACATGATTCTGCAGGAACAAACCAGCCAACACCTATGGATTTGTGAGTTCTTCTAATGAGCCCTGTCAGATGCTTTTTACTACAAAATAAATGCCTATTGGTTGCTTTTGGGGGGGGGGGCTCCTAATTAAAAAGGAAACAAAACTGTAACAATCCTTAAACAAATTTTAAATGATATCATCACTGCTAATGCTTTTTTTTTTACACAATTCAGTTCATCATTGCCAGCAAATCAGTTTCTCATTCATAAATTCTCTGATTGTCAAAACAATGTACATGATCATTTATCATAATGTAATATATCTTGAAAAGCAATCATAACATAAAAGAAGAATTTCTCTTTCCATACATAAAAGAAGACTTTCTCTTTCGTAAAGGACAGCCTATTTTGATACATTGTAAAGGCAGTCCCTGATTGGCTCTTCACTAATTTGTTGCTATGAGCAACAAAATATTTTATTTTGGAACCCCTCAGGATTTTAGTCACCCTGTAGTGTTGCATCTCAATTTCTGAGTTGTCTTGTCTTTCAGCTTTGATACTTGTGGTTCTTTGGGTAGGAAAAATTAACTTTTTTATAAATCTATTCCTGTTTAGAATTTTTAAATACTGATAACATGCATGAATCACACAAGAGCGTGTAGGTTATTGCTTGGTGTATTAATTAATATATCTAGTTGCAAACAAAAGAAGCAAATACTGGTTGCCTTAACCAAGAGAGAACTTACTGGCAGTGTGTTAGTTTCCAAGGACTGTTGAAATAAAATATTACAAAAGAAGTGGCTTAAGGTAACACGTATTTGGAGTGCCTGGCTGGCTCTTTGGTAGAGAGAATGATGCTTGATCTCAAGGTTGTAAGTTCAAGCCCCACTTGAGCATAGGGTCTACTTAAAATAATAACAATAATTTATTGCCTTCCAGTTCTGAATACAAAATCAACATGTCAGTACGGTCATACTCTCTCAAAGTCTCTAGGAAAGATTCCTTCCTTTCCTCTTCCAGCTTCTGGTGCTTCCTAGGAATCTCTGGCATTCCTTGGTTTATAGATGATCACTGCAATCCTTGAGCCCATTGTCACATGTCAGTCTCTCTGGGCTAGGGTCCATCTCAGTGCAGTATGATCTGATGTTACCTTATATCTGCAAAGACCCTATTTCCACATGAGGTCACATTCACAGATCCCAAGAGTTAAGGACAGGTTGAAAATATGAAGTCCAGAGGACTTAGTAGATGCTCCTGAGATGGATGATGTACAGTCTTTAATCAGTCATTGTGTTATTTATCCCAACATCCTCCAAGAGTTAGGGGACTGGGCATCTGAATAGCCAGCCAGGTATGGTCAGTTACGACCAGTGCTTGATGGCATTGGGGCAGGAGTCTCTGTCTCCTTCAGCTTCTAATCTTGAGATCTAAGGGTTAGCTCCCAAGAAGAAGGAAGCCATTCCCCCAAAAAGAGCCAACTGCTATTAGAAAGACAGACTGTATTCTGGGCTTCCGAAAAGGAAAGAATTCTATATTATAGCTGCTCACAGATAAGTGTCACCAAAAAAAAAAAAAGATTCTGCAAATTCAACACGGTTTGTCTACGTACCATCAGGATAGACAAGAAATCAGATACACAAGTCCAAATTGCTTGTATAAAATCTTTGGGCTCAGGGGCGCCTGGGTGGCTCAGTGGGTTAAGCCGCTGCCTTCGGCTCAGGTCATGATCTCAGGGTCCTGGGATCGAGTCCCGCGTCGGGCTCTCTGCTCAGCGGGGAGCCTGCTTCCCTTCCTCTCTCTCTGCCTGCCTCTCTGCCTACTTGTGATCTCTGTCTGTCAAATAAATAAATAAAATCTTTAAAAAAAAAAATAAAATAAAATCTTTGGGCTCAGATGTATTTCAGAATTGAGAATTTTTCAGATTTTAGAAAGAGAATGTAATGTACATACCATAGATTACGTAGGGTGTGCAACAGCATGCCATAATCAAATGCATAAACATTTCTGCAGTGAATTATTTGAATATTCACACGAAATTATAGAAAAGACCAAAAATAGCCTCATGTCTGTTTAGGTCGGGTTGGGTACTAAATGAGTTTAGGTCTGTTCAGGTTTGCTATCCAATGCTATTTTTAAACATAGTAGGCTTTCAGAACTTTTTGTATTTCAAACATACAGATAAGGGATTAGAGACTACCCCTTTCCCTGACATTCACAAGTTCATAAAATCGAAACAAATCCAAATTAAGCCAGACAAAAGGTAGATCTACAGCCTACAGCCAGCCTGCCTGTGAACTCTCCGTCTATAATCTACAGTCTGTTCTTACACACTCTGTCTACTAATTTCCTATAATCTACCACTTGTACATAACCTCAGTCTATAACCAATACACAGTCCTGTAGCTTCGGTTCGTGACAGTCAAGGAAGGAAAGTGAAAGTGTTCTGAAAAGGGGCAATTCTCTTCCAACTAGGCCATTTGAAAAGATGTCCATGCCATATAGGCTTCAAATGAAAGTTATGTATCTTCACATCAATTACATTCACATCTATAATGTTAAAATCTAGAAGCCTAGGGCCTATGTGATTATTGTCATTTTTTTTCCAAACTGTAAAGGAAAATGAAATCTCTTCAGATGATCTTCATCTGCACTTTTCTCTATCAACATGACCATTACATGGAAGAAGGGAGAATAGATTATTTATGCCCAATATCAAAATAGTTCTATTTTTCTTCTGCTTTGGTTTTTCAATGACCCATATGTTGTCCTGCTTCGAGTATAAAAAGACCCAAGTCACAAGGAAAGAATTATGGTTCCTCTTTTAGAAATAAACGTTAAACTGTTTTAAAATGTGTGAGTTACTACAGGGAGAAATAAGGAAGGCTGACATAAATGGTGTATCAGGTTCATGGATCAGAAGACCTACTATTGTTAAAATCTCAGTTCTTACCAAATTGATCTAGAGGTTCACTATAACCTTTAGCAAAATACCAGCAGTGGGTTTTGTTTTGTTTTGTTTTGTTTTGTTTTATATTGATGTGTTGACTCTGAAACTTACACAGGAAAGCAAAGGACATAGAATAGCCAAGACAATTTCGAAAAACTAAATTGAAGAACTAATAGAACTGATTTCAGACTTCTTGTAGCGCTCCAGTAATCTAGAGAATGTGAAAAAGAGACATATAGATTAATGGAACAGATTAGAGAGTCCAGAAATAGACCTGCACATATATGTCAGTTGATTTTTGACAAAGATACTGAGATCATTCATTGGAGAAACAGTTATTTCAAAAGAATGGTGCTGGAACAAATATATATTGATAAGGAGGAGGAAATGAATTCAGACCCCCGCCTCATAGCTATATGCAAAAATTTACCCAGAATGAATCAGAAACCTAATCATAAAAAATAATATAAAATTTTATCTAATAGAAAAAATTGACTTCGGCAAAGGTTATTTCAGACACAAAGTGTGACTTACGAAAAGAGAAATGACAAGTTGGACTTGATCAAAATTAAAAACCACTGCTCATTGAAAGACACCACTAACAAAATGAAAAGGCAAGCCACAGATGGTGGAAAATATTTGCAGAACAGATATCTGATAAAGGCGTGTACCAAGGATATATAAAAATCTCTTCTAACTCAATAAGATGAACTTATTTTTAAAACTGAGCAAAAGATTTGAATGGAAACTTCACAAAAGATGATATGCAAATGGCCAATAAGCACAGGAAGAGATAATATCATTAGTCATCAGGAAAATGCAAAATAAAACCGCAAAATAAGCACATCCATTAGAACAATCAAAATATGAAAGACTGGCAATATCAAGGCACACTTTGACACAGTTTCATAATTTCTTAAAATGTTAAACATACACTTACCCTATGACCCAGCAATTCTGCCCTTGTATATTTATCTAAGAGAAATGAAAACCTATGTCAACACGAAGACTTGTACATGAGTAGTTATAGGAACTCTATTCATAATAGCCAAAATCTGGGAACAATCCAAATGTCCATCAACAGGTGAATGGATAAATAAATAGTTACATATCCATGTAATGGAATACTATTCAGCAATAGAAAAAGAAGGCACTATTGATACGTACAACATCTTGGATAACTCTTAAAAATGTAGTACTTAGTGAAAGAAGTCAGACATAAAACAGTATGAGTCCATTCACAGGAAACTCTAGAAACGATGAATCTTTGGCAACAGGAGATCAATAATTTCCTGGGGGAAGGGAGGTTGAGTCTGGGAAGGGGCACAAGGAAACCTTTTGGGGCAATGAAAGTGTTCTTTCTTTAAATTATGCCGGTGATTACATGCAGTGTCCGTTGGCCAGAATTCATTAAACTTTCCACTTAAATTGATTCATTTTTGGATGTAAATGATACTCCCTCAGAAATTATTTTTAGAAAAACTATATGAACACTGGTCACAGATGCTTTAAGGCTCTAGCACAAGACAGGAAGGGGACTCCCTTTAATATTGTTCTGCTAGGTCCATCTTTTAAGTCCTTATAGTTCTGATCAATAGTGACATTTTTCATTTGAGGTATTTGAAACCTTTGAGAGAAATATTGTTTAGACACCTTATGGAGGTTGACATACATCGAGGGGAGTTATATATCATTATCAAAATGAAAAGAAGTATGTAAAATTAATGCCCACATTTAAAATGGGCACAGAGGGTGTATTAGTTTTGTAAGCTGCTGTAACAAAAGGTATCCTAAACCGGGGGACGTGAAACAACAAAGATGTATGGCCTCTGCAGTTCTAGAGACCAGAAGTCTGAGATTAAAGTGTTTGCAGAGTCACATTCCCTCTGCAACCTAAAGGGGAACTCTTCCTAGCTTCTGGTGCTTTATGGCGATCTTTGGCTTTCCTTGTCTTGCGGCTCCAAATCTCTACCTCTATCATTACATGGTGCTCTCCCTGTTTGTCTGTCTTCACAGCCATCATCTTCTAAATCCTACTGGACTGTGGGCCCACACTACTCCACCATGACTTCACTGTAACTTTAACCATACATCTACAACAACCATATTTCCAAGCCTTGTGCGGGACACTAGGGTTGCAAAGGATGGTAAGAAGACCCTATTGTTGAAGAGTTTGGGTTTCCTAAAGGGAAGATGCAAGTAAACAAATGCTCAAAATATGCTGTGGAATGTGCAGATCGAGATTGATTCAAAGGTGGCAAGGAGAAGAGACTGAGTACTTACTGACTAGCTCTGCTGAAAGATGGTGAATATGAGATTGGGCCTCTAGAAGCAGCAGCTTTTTTCTAGAAGGATGGAGAAAGGGGTTAGGGGGCAGAGATTGAAATTGTCTAGGCAAAGGGAATAGCATATCCAAAGCCATAGAAGTGTGGAGAATATATATATATAGCACGTTCAGGCATTATTAGCTGTTTGGGGTGATTGGTTCATTAGCTGCACAGGGTGAATGAGGAAGACATGAAAAGCTTTGAAGAAAATCTGATGCCAGATGATGAAAGACTGCCTTGATCCCCGTGGTAGAAATTTAGATATTTGGGGTGCCTGGGTGGTTCAGTAGTTAAGCATCTGCCTTCAGCTCCAGTCAGGATCCTGTGGTCCTGGGATCGAGCCCAGCGTCGGGTTCCCTGATTGGTGGGAACCCCGCTTCTCCCTCTCCCACTCCCCTTGCTTGTGTTCCCTCTTTCACTGTCTCTGACAAATAAAGTCTTAAAAAATTTTTTTAGATGTTCACCTGTGGGAAATACAAAGCTGGTTAACAGATTTCGAGTAAAGAAGTAATAATAATGTTTGTATTCATAAGCAGGAAATTAATTAACTGTATCCTTGGGAGGAGACCAAGGTGGCTTACCTAAACTAAAACAACGGCAGTCAAATGAGAAAAGGGTAGAGTGGCTTCCAGAGGTGATTAACAGAGAGAACGAATAGAAATAGTGGCTGGTGGGGGGAGAGAGAAAACTCACTCACTACTTGACAGCATTAAGTGTAGAAGAGGCTATGGGGAAGAAGAGGATATTTAAAATTTAACTTATTTATTCATGCCCCTCCTTTTTATATAAATGGATTTAGGAGTGTTCTACAGGGGATAGAGATGTTACAACAGGTTAAAAATGGAAATGGAGATGAGCAGAAATAAGTTGAAGTTGAGATGAAAAAGAACACTTTTTAAAAATATTTTTAAGTTCTTTTTAATTAACATATATTTGTTTCAGGGGCACAGGTCTGTGATTTATCAGTCTTACACATTTCACAGCACTCACCATAGCACATATCCTCTCCAATGTCCATCACTCAGCACCCCCTATCCCTTCCACCCAGCTCCCCTCCAGCAACCCTGTTTGTTTCCTGAGATTAAGTGTCTCTTCTGGTTTGTCTCCTTCTCCGTTTTTTTCTTGTTTCATTTTTTTTCCTTTATTTCCCTATGATTCTCTGCCTTGTTTCTCAAATTCCACATGAATGGGATTCAGATGAATATTGTCTTTCTCTGATTGACTCATTTTGCTTAGCATAATACCCTCTAGTTCCATCCATGTTGTTGCAAATGGCAAGATTTCAATTTTTGATGGCTGTATAATATTCCATCCATACCACATCTTCTTTATACATTCATGTTGATGGACATACAGGCTCTTCCATAGTTTGGCTATTGTGGACATTGCTGCTATCAATGTTGGGATGCACATGCCCCTTCAGATCACTACATTTGTATCTTTGGGATAAATACCATGTAAATGCTGAATCAAAAGATAGCTCTATTTTCAACTTTTTTTTTAAAGATTTTATTTATTTATTTGACAGCGATCACAAGTAGGCAGAGAGGCAGGTAGGGGTAGGGGGTGGGAAGCAGGCTCCCTGATGAGCAGAGAGCCAGACATGGGGCTCGATCCCAGGACCCTGAGATCATGACCTCAGCCAAAGGCAGAGGCTTAACCCACTGAACCACACAGGCATCCCTATTTTCAACCTTTTGAGGAACCTGCACACTGTTTTCCAGAGTGGCTGCACCAGCTTGGTTTTCCACCAACAGTGTAGGAGGGCTCCCCTTCAGGAGCACTTCTTTAAGTACATACTATATGATTTATATGACTTGATATGAGGCAGATTTGGCTTGGAGTTTCTTAATGGCCAGAGCAAAGAGAGAAAGAGTCTCGGTCCAAGACCCACAATGTCCAAAGGGTGAAAATAATAAAATGGTGAGAATTCAGCTTTCCCTGGCATGAAGAACAGGAAGAAGTTTCTCCTCTCAGAGAGGGTCAGTGTTGAATACAGGTCAAGCTGAGAGCCAGTAGACAGATAAAAACATGACTCCAGACTCAAGAGAGAGGTTGGGTTTAACAATCCAGATTTGAAGTTCATTGCCGTGACATGTATATGTTCTTCAGAATGTCCCATTGTTCTGTCCTACACACCACAAGAATTCCATTAGCAGTAGAAAGACCCACATTTCTCTGTTAAAAGTGAGAAAACTGAAGATTATGGTGGAAAACTGACAGGTTGAGAAAATTGTCACTAAGTTCTATTTTCAAAAGGAACTTCAGATGATTCTAAAAGTTCTCATGGTGGGATTCTCTATGCGGATAAGAGTGGTATTCCCTCCTAACTCCCCTACTGCAGTTACAAGGGACCAAGTCCCATCTGCAATCAACCACAAAGATGTGTTAACAGCCCCTAATATGGGGAAAATGTACCTGAGAAAATTTTTGTCACAACTTCCTTTAATGTCGTGCATCATGGGCAGTCAGTTCAGTCATGAGCTGGTGATTTCAGAATAAAAGAGGCAATATTCAGTCCTGACCAAAACTGATTTTTTTTTTCAGACAACTAATGTTCACCATATGCCCATCTATGCTTTCTTGAAAAGCAAGATAAACTCCCATATTTTCTCTATTGCTGACTTAGAAAAAGAATATGTGTGCAAGTGATTTAAAATCTTAAGTAACTCCATTCCCCTGTTTTGACTTACAGCTATCAGCCGCACACACAAAATCAAAATATGGACTTTCTAAGTCCATATGTGTTTTAAGAGACATTTAAGGGAATTCATTACTGCTGTTTAACTTTTTATGCACATCCTGATGGCATCTGCCTAGAATTCCCCAGAAACCACTGGATTCAAATCTTTGTCAGTTTCATATATAATTTCTCTGAAGCCATCTGGTTCTGAACAGTTTAGGGGACACATGAAGCAAACTCCTGCTAGGAGCTCTGTACCTTTTGATTACCTAAAGGGTTTTTCTCTATCAAGTAGAACTTGCCAAAGTTTTCACATTATTTTCTCATCCTTCCTGACTATACGATAATCGTGCTTTGAAATTTGTCTGCCCATAGGCTGGGTTTCAAACTTAACAATTAAAACACATAAAAATAACACCCACTTAGCACCCTGCCTTTAGGCTGTAGCTACTAATTTTTAATATTTTCATCCCAAAGAGATTAGAAATTCAGCTTCTCTATCCCTAAGTAATGAGTTCCAGAGTCAGCAAAATGCTCATTGACACCTGAGGTTCCCATACCCTCCCTCTTTAAAGCAAAATATGATATTAACAAGCACTTATATCAGCACAGTAGGAAAAAGTGAATTTCAAAGTATAGCAGTGTGAATGCTGTATTTCGCTTTCAGGTTCAGTAGATTTTTATCTTGAGTATAATAGCTTCAAAGATTAACCAGCTATTCATTTCATAAGCTTGAACACACACCTCGCAGTAGAAAACAAATTGGCATTTGGAGCTCCTGGATAAAGTGCTATTCAAAGGGGCTCCATAGTCATTAAAACACAGAGTTTTGTGAATGGTGTCAGTGAAAAATCTTTCTCATGTAAAGAAAGCAGTAGGAATAAACTTTAAGTCAAAGGCAAGTTCTTCTGGTCCCTCATCCACAATGTTTATCCCAGTGGGATATGATACAGTCTGTGCAATTGCCATGTTCCACAGTAATTATAAAGAGCAATAACATGTGGTATGAATAGAACATGTAACAAAGAACAGCAGTAGATGGTAAAATAAACCACTGGTTATGTCAAAACTAATAACTTATTTACTCATGCAGAGTCAATGAGTTAAGAGGTCAGATGAGCCCCGGTGTTTAAGCCTTGCTAATAGTACACGTGGCTTTTCTGGTTCATCATTTTCAATAGTTCCTTCCGAACCATTTTAAGGATTAGGTGACATTGACTGGGTTTCATTAACGGCTTCTGTAAGAACATGCGCTCCTATCTCTCAAAAGGGAGGTCCAAGGTACTCAGTGTAAGCATTTGCCTTTTTGCAGCTTCTGGGAGAGGTGGGGCATGAGGGTACCTCATGTCATAAATCCGGCATTCGCTGTCCTAGAGAACAGCATCCATCTTTTTTAGAAACGAAAGTAATTGTACAGTGTGACACCCGAAGCATCGTGTAAAATGTGATGTATCATGGTGTACTTAAAAAAAAAAAGTGCACTTCCCATTGATCTTCCCATTTTCCTTGGATTTAAAATGCAGATCTTTTCTTCCTATTGAAATCTTTGCATTTTTATTTATAAATGTATAGGGGGAGAACCCATTTATAAATGTATAGGGGGAGAACCCATTTCAGACATAAATTATGTTTGGTCGTTGAAACAGTGTGCACTTATGTCACGGACTGGACATCCTCCTTTATTAGAATGCTATTTATTGCCACCAACTGCACTGCTTAGCTAAGAAAGTTCTTGACACCAGCGACTGCTTTTCAGCACCACTGCTTCCGGCTGCTCACGGGGGGCTTCTATTTCCAATGAAGCCACCCCTCTGGAGCTCTTCCTTCTGCTATGCAGATACCTCCTGTCATCGTGATGCCGGAGAATGGGTGGGGGAGGGTACGGCACCCACCCCTGCTCGATGATCTCTCGGGCCGTAAATCTCCGAGGGCTTGGAGATTTCTCGTCTAATAGCACTAGCCTGAGAGCTATCGGGTGCATTCGGGGAATCTACCCAACGGTAATGGAGTTTTCAAAATTAAGCTGTGGATTTAGCTGTGATCAAAGGGTGTTTTGGAGTCATTGGCGTGCATTTCAGAAGAGCGGCATGGCACACATCACAGTAGACGCTGGCCCTCTATTTTATTACGTTTTACAGCAGGGAAAACTAGACAAAGGTAATTACTCTTCTTCTGTTAAAGACTATTATTACACTTGCATGAACAGTGAACCCTGCTGTTATTTTCTCTGCTGCCTGTGTCGATGGCATCCAGGCCATCCAAGCAGGAAAGGTAGAGAAATGGGGGCCTCTGCTCCTTTCCAGCTGTACAGAAGAAAGTCCACTTTGAAAGGTAATCTTGCAAACCACAGAATTGTATGCCAACACACCAGCACATTCCATTATTTGTTGACAGGATCTGTGTCCGTGTCTTCTGCACGCCAGTCTGAACACCAGCTCCCTTTTTAATGCCTCCGCACATAATTGGGCTCCCAGAGCCCACAGAGCTAACAGCGGCAGACAGTGACAGGGGGAGACCTCCCTCTGTTAACATGGAAACGGAATTTCCTTGCTCTCCTCTAGAAAGGAAATTCCCTCTAGGTCAAGGTTGAGGCTTTCTGCGGTGTGGGGAGGGCAAGCTGACGCAGAAGATACCTTAACCTGTGATCCTGGAGAGCTCTCTTGAAGTGGTGTCAGGCCCTCAAGCCTTCATAAGTAGCAAATTTCTCCCCTTGACTAAACAAGAGGACAAGCAGAAAATTGATTTCTAGACATTACCTTTGAAATACAGACTGAAAATTAGAACTCCAGGGCACTCTTTGCCCCAACCGAAAGCTCAGGCGGAGACAGGCTCTGAGTGGTCTTCGTTCCAGGCATGGAAATGCAGCTGTTCAACCTAGGATCCCCTTTTGAGACAAAGTCCTTGCTCCCCTTCTTGGGTTTGGCTTCTGATTCAGCAAGAGACTGGGTTAAAACCAGGCTGTTACTGACAATAATGTGCACCTGAAATTCACCAACCACTTGCCAGGCAAATAGTATTTGCACCATGACAGGGCAGAAACCCAAACACAAAATTGTCACCTCTGGTTTCCCTGGTTGTTATCCACTCGTTTAGAGATCCTGACAGGGATGCCTGGCGGCCAACTTGGGTTTTGGCTTGTTATGTTTGTTTTGTCTCCTCTTGGGCCAATCTCTACTCTTGGATTGAGTGGAAAGACCAGGAAGAATAACATGGATTTAAAACCTGTTACGGAAGAGCGAAAATGTGGGGGTGAGGAGAGGCTGGGCACTGGTGGGCATCTCTGTGTATTTTCACATTAGCAGTGTGAGCCTCGGGGGAGTGAGCCTCCAGCCTCCAGAGGCTCTCCACCACCTCACGATGACCTAGAAATGACAGGAGAGACAGGATTTGGGTAGCATTACTTATTTTTCCTAAAAAGGACATGATTAAAAACAAAAGGAGCTTATCATAGGTGACTTGGTAAAATTTCCCAAGTTTATGATTTCTCTTTAATGAGATTGAACATGGATGATGTATTTTAGACAACTGAAGAATGAGATTCAAGCTTTTGGTTTGTTTGTTTTTAAAAAGGAGGGATTTCCAGGAAAAGATCAATACCAATGCTGGAAATGGAACCTTAGAACATAAGTTGAGCACCTGGCTTGTGGAAGTCAGAAGAAATGTGGTTACTGTCTTCTTTCAAGATAATCTGTCATCTGAAATGTCATGTAGGTGAACCTGACCAATTCATTTAATATTTATGGGTGATGTTAGCAGTACACACTTTAGGGAAAATAGAAAATGGGAAATAAAAAATGTTCCAAAGTCCAGAAGTTTGAAACTGTTTCCTCTGTCTTGTCTCCAGCAGTTTGAATTCATTCTGTAATACCTATTCACCAAATATTTATTGGATGCCTAGTCGGGGCCAGGTACTATAGATCTTTAAATTCTGGATTTCTAGGATATTGCCCTCAATTGTAAGTGTAATATACAACAAATTTTGAGGAACCTATTGAACCAATTCTAGGAAAGTTTACCTTCACTCACTTCATGCTGTAAGATGCCTTTTAGGAAAGGGTCTGTAATTTATATACCCTCTCCTAAAATTCTTCAAGCTATTATATTCTACTCTTTTATTCATAAAATGTCCTCCCTTTCAAATTTCCAAATGAGATTGATTCAGCAATTATAGAAATTTTAAAAAATTGGAATTATGTTTCTTCTCCCATTTTTATCAAAGAAAGAATAGTTATTAAATAACTAAATGTAATTTCCACTTCAGGAAAATAAATACTTGCGAATAAATCAATTAACTGATATTTGAATGTCCTGCCAGAAATTTTCCATTTATTAGATCCGTAAAATAAACATCACTGGACGGCACTAATAATTATCATTCATCTCAAGTGAACCCAGTTGAATTAAATGAATCAATCTACAAGATTTTCTCAGTTTTGAGAATGTAAAATAGCAATTTCAGCAGTTAGACCAAATGGAATAACACAGAACAAAGTCCCTTTTTTTTTAAAGATTTTATTTATTAGAGGAAGACAGAGATGGCGAGAGAGAATATGAGCAGGAAGGAGAGGGGAAAGCAGGCTCCTGGCCCTGCAGGGAGCCCGACATTGGACTGGATCCCAGGACCCTGTGATCATGACCTGAGTCAAATGCAAACGCTTAACTGACTGAGCCACCCAGGCATCCCCCGAAAGTCACTTGAAGGCCCATGGGATCCAGAGCCAGATGGTCTCAGCTAAAGTTTTGTGTAACCTTGGGTGAGTTGCGCAATTTATCAATGCCTCATCAGTAAAGTGGGTGTGACAACATCCCTATCACAGGGAATTGTCTTGAGGAATAAAGCATTTTTCTAGTGCCAAGCACACAACAAATGGTAGCTATGTTTATCATAATACCAAATACTTATTTTAAATAAATATACATAGAAGAGTTTGCAGCTGTCTCTTACTGAGAACTTAGGGGCAGAAAACTTAGTCACACCTTGACACTAGTACTTAATACAATATGTTGGCTTTCCTGGGTAGATTAATCTCTTTTCTCCAAATGGCACACTCTTGTTTCATTTCTCTGATTACTAAGACCAAATACCCACTTTCTCCCCCAACTTAAAGAGCTCCTAAAATCCCCTCCCTCCACAGAACGTTGCCTGACTCATAGAAGTAAGATGATAAATCTCTTTCCCCTTCAGTTTCAACAAGCTACTTGCACAACACAAACACGGAACACACCAAAGCTTGTAAGTCAATGTTTACATTACATCCCAGCCAAGGTTTTTTGCAATGTGCACAGTGTAAAATGTAGGCTTTCTGCCAGGGCAGGAGTTTTGTCTATTTAATTTGTTTTCTAGGCTCCTATTTTACCATGGATGGGGCGGGAGGTGGGGGGCTGTGGCAGTAGTGCTTCTAGAATGTTTTGTGCTGCCTCTCCTCCAAAGACTGAGGGCTGGGGGAAAATACCAGAGAGGTGTTGCATCCCGACCCCTCAAGAAGTGAGCCTGACAACAACCATGAGGCAGATGCCAGGAGAAAGAGGACAGTCACGTAAGCGAGGACTCCAATCTCCCAGCCCTTTGAAGAAGCTGCCGTCCGAGTTAAAATGATATCAAGTGTCCTAAAGGGGAAGAGAGTTGTGGCAGGTCTGCCTGAGAATTGTGTATGTGCAAAAAGCCTTCACCCAAACCCAACACTCTGGAGGTACTTCCGGGCCAGTTTTAGGTCTCCCCATCCAAACT
The DNA here is from genome assembly GCF_902655055.1 of Lutra lutra. Taxonomy (NCBI): domain Eukaryota; kingdom Metazoa; phylum Chordata; class Mammalia; order Carnivora; family Mustelidae; genus Lutra; species Lutra lutra. The sequence goes on from NC_062284.1 coordinate 56,816,639, forward strand.
GAATAACTTGCATTCATGTATGCTGTAGAAAAGTAAAAGGACAATGTGAGACCTCCAAACCATGAAGAATCCACTTTGAGGAAAGTACACAAAGTTGACCACATGTAAGACAATGATTCTTGAGTTTGGCTACACACTGGAATCCGTGTGTAGCTTTATAAGTACTTATGAAGTGAACATTATAAGTACTAATGCTGGTCCCCATCCCAAAGGTTTGGTTCCAGGTAGGGCCTGCACATCAGGTTTGAAAGCTCTCCCCTGGTTCTGTAAAGTATAGTTGAGAAACACTGATCCATGTAGTAAATAACCTGAGAGCCGAGTAACAAAAGCAGTAAGTGTGAACACTGTGCCGCAAGCTTGCCTAGGCCTTGGCTCTAGAGGTGAAGTGACACCACAGTCAAACACTGAGTCCTGGCACTGGCCCCTCCAGCTGATTTCCAAATATTTATTATTTGCCACGTGTAAAATTCTACATGAATTCTCAAAAGGGACCAGGTACTTATCTTCTTAAACAGTAGAACCCCTTCTCTTACTCCAGTAACTTGTCACCCCACTTCTCCTCCAGGGGAAGCCAGCTGATTATTGTTGGGGCAATTTTTCTCTTCCACAAGAAGGTTAATTAAAAATTAAGCAGCCTGTACAGGCTATGATTATTCACCTGAAGTTGGCAGAAATAAGGCAGGAGAAGTACACGTACAAATGCATTTTCCTAGGTTTTCTAACAAAGTAAAATTGCAAAGAAGTTGACAGGTAAACAAGTATTTCAGGGGACCGACACCACACACTTACCCACTGGGTTTTCTAGGAGCTGGAGCCTCTCCAAAAGAGAAGAGATAATGGATAAGAAGGAAAGAAAATTTAAGTATAACAAGTACAGAGGTAGAGAAAGCAAGGATGTAGAAGGAAGGAGCAGAAGATAGACAAATGTTGAAGGAGAAGAGGAAGAAGATGGCTCATTGTGCAGGAAGTCATCATCTTCTGGGGTCTAACTGAGGCCAGCCAAAGGCACTTTCCAGATAACCCACTGGAAATTGAACCATAATTTGATAGTAAACAGTTCCAAAAGATTTGCTTAGAACTCTTAAAAATGAAAGTAAAAATTAGGAAAGAAAATGTATTTCCTTTTTTTTTTTTAAAGATTTTATTTATTTATTTGACAGAGAGAGATCACAAGTAGGCAGAGAGGCAGGCAGAGAGAGGAGGAAGCAGGCTCCCTGTCGAGCAGAGAGCCCGACACGGGGCTCGATCCCAGGACCCCGAAATCATGACCTGAGCTGAAGGCAGAGGCCCCAACCCACTGAGCCACCCAGGCGCCCCTGTATTTCCTTTTATAAAAAACAAAATATACTTTATAATTCAACGCAGTACTTCCTACAATCAAGAGGAATGAGTCAAGTACTAGTTTTTTGGTGGTGGCTGTAATTTTCCCAATAATAGTGTGGGACAGCATGACACACCCATCATTTCACATTCACTACAGAAGCACAATACTATCACTTGGAAAATACCTGAAATTTCTTTCAATGTGGTTTTTCCAAAGGTCTCTCTTTAAGCTTTGGATATCCATATTCTCTATTTAGTATCCTCTTCCTCCTTAATTTCTCTTCTCTTATTGCTAAGTGAACTCTACCAAATCCTTGGATGTTGATAGTGGCTTAAAATGTGTTTTATGCAGTTCACCAATATTACTTTCATTGATTTCATTCAGTTCTCCGTCTTTGAAAGATACGTAATTTTTCTTTGCAATGTATTTGTGTTCTATTGCATCATTATGTTGGCTTTTTATATTTGATAGTTAGAAACTGACCAGGGTGTTGACACACAGGGCCCATATAAATGTTCTGCTAAGCCAGAAAGGATGGTTGGATGGGGATTAATTGTATAATTGGTTAGCTCAATAATAGATAATTCTAAGTAACCACTTTTCCCCTAACCATTACCTGATAACTTCAGGACTTGGTAATGAATAATCAGATAATGAGCTCTTCATACATAAAAGCCAGTTTTCAAGATGAATCCAGACATTTTGCCTCTCTATGCCTTTTTCTCTGACCCCAAGGATGGTTACTGGCTACCTGGGGAGGCAAGAGTCTGTTCTAAAATCATAAGTGACTCCCATTATGTTCTCCCATGAAAGAATGTTGGAGTAATTGAAATAAGTCATTTTATGTGAAATTATCTAATAAATACCAAAAAACCCCAAAATTTCTAAAGGGGCACCATTCTAAGAGTTGAAAGATGGTACTCAGGAATGAATGGTATATTGTAGAAGTTATCAATAACCAGAGTTATAAATAGCTGGGTATAAAAATAGTTGCTGGTATCTGCATGACTAAATAACTTGAGATCCACCACTGAGATGGCTCTTCTTAGTAGAAGTTATCTCCCATGAGTCAAGAACAGTATAATGAAGTGTCATAAACACCATGGAAGCTGGATTAGAAAACATTCTAGGGAAGCCTGCTGCTTACATAATTGGAAACTGCTATTTCTATTAGGACAAATATATTATTTGTGGCAATAAAAGTATGTGCTGTATCTACACATTGTTTTCTGTCATACTTAATTGGAACGATCTTTTTAGGAAAGGGATAGAGAAAAGGAAAATACATCTCCCTAACCTCCCCTCAGCTGAAGCCTTAGTTTTTTAACCGAGATCCACACAGTTAAACGTACACACAGGAATGAGCAAGGTAAACAATCAAAATGTCCTGAGTTTAGTGCATCAAAGACTAATGTTGATTCTCAGAAGCTAAAGAAATTTCAAATAACTTCAAAGCCATTAACAATATAGACAACGGTGTAGAATCAGTGTCAAAATCTCAGGGTAAATGGCATATGTCAGCCAAGATTTGCAAAAGGAAATTTACCTGCTTCAAACACATCTGCTTAAAAAATAACAATAATAAAAAATATATATTGGTGAATTTTACAATTCAGTAAGCAGAGAAAAAGGTTAGGAATTCAGTGGGCACAAAACTATTGATCATCAAAATATTTAATAAAAAGAATGATAAACATTGAGGAAAACATAAGAATTTCCAGCAACTTTGTTTACCTCTCTCTAAAGCTAGTGATCAAGCAAAGAAAGTCTCTTTTAAACCAGAGTCTTGCAATATTCTTTTCCATCATGGGATCCTGAATCAAGTTTCTAGCCCCAAGAACCAGAAACAAGTGGAAATACGGTCAATTTGTGTAATCAGCCAATGCAGAGACCAGTCAATGCTGAAGGAAAATCATCCTGGGAAGCTTATTATGCCCAATTTAAAATAATAAGCCAAATGAACCATCGGAGTGAGGAACAGAAAGCACTATTTCTTGCTGCCAGTCTAAAAGGAACTGCTTTTATTGTGCTAAGCAATTTGTCAGGAAAAGACAGAAAGAACTCGCTGGTATTATTAGCACATTAACCAGACTTTTTATAGTTAGACACAAGGCAGGATTGGCCAGAATGAAATTCAAGAATTGTATTAGAAGAAGTGGTTAGTTACCAACCAGATCAACCCAAGATACTGAATAACGATTACATCAAATGTATCCAGATGCCCTGAGGGCCTAGCTAGTATCTGAACTCCATTTTCTGAGATATTTTACAAGTCATCAACTAGAAATAAAGTTGTATTATTTTTGTCTTAAATCTAATATCGTAAGTACTCTCTTAAAGGCTTATTATTTAGTAATCTTCCTGATAAATCTTGGGAGAAAACACTGCTTAAAGTAAAATGAGTATAAAATAGGAAGATTAGAGACATCAAAGACTTATGCTAACGCAAATGTTGGCCAAGATCAATCTGCTTTAATAGTTCTTAAACTTTCACCTCTAAGAAGAATCCTCTTGGAAGGCTTCTTAAAAATACAGCTTCTAGCACCTCATCTCTGAGGATTCTGATTCAATAGGTCTGCAATGAGGCCTAGAAATCTCTGTAATTAACAATCTTCTCTGGTTATTCTGGTGCACCTCAAAGTCTGAGAGCCACGCTTACATTTTAATGATAGTAAACTCTACGCAGTTATTCATACTAATATTTTTCTATGGAAATTCTAATGATATATATTTTATTAATGTGATAACAATGTTAATTTTTTCCCTATTTTTTTACTAAAAAGATACGTGACCTCCAAAAAGGCAATTTTTGGAAAAAATATCAAGAATTGAATAAATGGGCAGTGCCTGCATGGCTCAGTCTTCTAAGCAGCTGGCTCTTGATTTTGGCTCAGATCATGATCTCAGAGTCCTGGGATCAATCCCCAAGTTGGGCTCTGTGCTCAGTGGGGAGTCTGCTTGAGGTTTCTTTCTCTCCCTTTCCCACTGACCCCCCACGACATGTGCTTTCTTTCTAAAATAAATAGATCTTTTAAAAATTGAACAAATGGCATACATACCACATTAACTGGTGAAATTAATATAATAAAAGTTCTTACATGATGCCAGAGCCATGAGTACATGATCTGAGAGACACATAGAGCAGAGCAGGTCCAACTGTCCTACAGCTACGTGAGGCAGAACAAAAGCCTATCGTTGAATGCCACTGAAATTTGTTTGTTGCAGAGCATTAGCTAATTAACATATCTTCCCATTTAAAAAAATTACATGCATCTTTTCAAATAATGACTGAACTCTCAAGTAAGAGATCTCCAAAGGGCCAAAAATAGAGAAAAATAAATATTCAAGTGGTAGCTGTGAGCTGACCCTAATCTTGATAAATCTTCAAATTCTGAAGGGCTCGGTAATTTGTTGGGGGGGGCAGGGCAGGAGGAAATGAAACCTGAAAAGTATGTCTGTTGGCAGTGAGATGTTAAGGAATCTTATTTTTTCAAACAAGTATGGAATATGTGATAATAATAATGATATAGTATTTCTTAATTGTAGACACTATTAAAATATAAATTGACAGTAACTAAAATAGTATGGTACTGACCACAAATAGACTAAGCGAAGTAGTTGATGGAAAGGTAAAAAAGATTTTCCTTGAGAACTTGTAGTCTATAATCTTATCCTTGCCAAGGTTTTACTTATATTTACTAGACACACACACGCGCGCGTGCGCACACACACACACACACACACACACACGCATATTAATTACACATCTTTTATAATGCATGATCTAGGCATCTTATCAAGAATATGTTATAAAAAGTTATTCTGTGTAGGTGATAGTACTGGGCCAGTTGAAGGAAGAAAATGCAAAATGTTCTGGACAAACACACCCTCAATTCCTGATGTAGTTTCCACAAAGAAGGCCTAGCCATCATGAGATGACAATCCAGAATTACAAAACACAAAAAGAAGCAATGTGCCATGACTGTTTGATGGAGTCAGCAGCCAAACAGACAGCAGAAACAGATCTCAAGAATTTCAGGAAATGATCACACAGATACTTTAAAATAAGTACTTCAGATTGCTTTAAAATGTAAAAGGAGGAATAAAAAATGATTTAAGGAACTTCCAAGAAATACCAGGCAGATGTGAAGAGAAAGAAAATAGAACTTAAAGAATTATTCAAAGGAAAGAGAGATGTAGTGTTGGAAAATATAAAAAATATTAAGAGAAATGGAACACAAAATGAAAAGTTCTGAAACGTGCCAAATGGAACAAATACAGAATATATGACAGGAACAGTACTTAAAATTATAGTATCAAGAGACTATCCCAGAATTGAAGAATCAAATTCAGGAATCACAATGAAACCCAAGCAGGATAAATTACCATAAATATACCTGGATAATAACTATTCAATAAAGGTAAAATTAAAAAACTTTAGCAAACATAAAATAGAATTTATTATTAGCACAACCCACTGGAAATTGAACATAGAAGGAATGAGTGGGGTGCAAGTAGAAATGGCAAGCAAAGAAATATGTGGGCAATTCTAAAGGAGTGTCAACCAGATACAATGATAGTAACAGTGATGACTTCAGGGGTAACAATAAAAAGGTATAACTAAAATATTATACAATAATAACCAGCAAAATGGGAGGTATTAAAATTTTATTAAATCTTTGTCTCAGATGAAGGTAAAGATGATTAATCTTAGAACTCTTCAATTCATGTTAAAATTTTGAAGGTAAATACCAAAAAAACTAAAAATAAGTTTATTATTCCAAATTAGCAGAGGGAAGAAACTGAATAAAAACTCAATCAACCAGGGGAGCCTGGGTGGTTCAGTTGGTTGGGTGACTGCCTTTGGTTCAGGTCATGATCCCGGAGTCCCAGGATCCAGCCCTGCATCTGGCTCCCTGCTCAGTGGGGAGTTGTCTTCTCCCTCAGACACTTCCCCTTCTCGTGTTCTCGATCTCTCTCTCAAATAAATAAATAAATAAAATCTTAAAAAAAAAAAAAACTCAATCAACCCAATAAAAGGGTAGAAAAAAAGATAAAAAGAAACATAAAGAAACAGAGTAGGAAGATTTCTGTTTCCATGCAAGGTAAAATACCAGGGACTGGGTTTACCTTCCTAACTGAAACACATAAGCAAACAAGTAATGGTTTTCAAGTCACTGTTGATCAGGTGATGAAGGTCAGTGGCCTCTGAGAAATGGAAAACAAATGATATGAATCTTAATACTGATCCAGCTCATTGCCTTGAGAGAGTTTCCAAGCCATCGTACAGGGAGATGGAACTCAAGGTAGAGCCCAGCAGACTCCCTGCATTGAGGAGGTGGAGATGACAGTATGAGGGGACTGAGAAAGCTAGAGTTCATAGGACCAAGCCTCACAGAAGTGAGAGTGGTTTTGAGAGAGAACTCTGGAGATGAACAGAGGGTGCCTCTGGGATTTTGGCAAAATACTAATCAATGCATTGTGTGAGGAAACTAGGTGAGGCTATAGGAAAAGGATCATCCAAAAATCATTACAGGAAATGGTACCAGCTGCTCATACAGGGCTAGAAATAGTTTCTATATCCAGCAGCCAGACTGTAAATGCAAAATTAATGATGTGTTTCACAGATATTTTGGGGAAGGATCTTTTGTTATTAGTGGGGAATCATTAGCTCTAGACTAAGCACTGCTCTGTTCCCACTAACAAATCTTAAAAGGAAGACCTAGTTAAAACAGCTTTGAAAAAGAGAAACAAAGCTAAAGAACTAACACTGTCTGATTTCAAGACTTAGAAAGTTGTAGTACTCAAGAAAATGTGGTATTGCCATCAAAATAGACAAATCAATGGACAGCATAGAGATCAGAAGTAGTACACATTTTTAACAAAGGTGCACAGGCAGTTCATGGGAGAGAAGATAATCTTTTCAACAAATGATGGTGGGGCAATTTATATCCATATTCAAAAAACGAAATCCAATCCATGCCTTGCATCACATTAAAAAGTTAACTCAAGATGGATCAGAAACCTACATGAAAAACCTAAAACCATACAATTTCTTGAGAAAAGTAACCTAGCATTGGGCAATAATTTCTGTACATATGACCCCAAAATCATGGTCTGTAAAAAAAAGTTGAAAAATCGAATTTCATAGAAATTAGAAACTCCTGTTCTTGAAAAGACACTGTTAAGATAATCACAGTCTAAAAGAAAATATCACTTTCGTACCTCCTGTTGCCTGACAGTCATTGGAAGTTCATGTCCGTGTGGATTCCCCATACATACAAAACTATATTTGATCTTCTCCTGTTAAATGAGTCAATAAAAAGTTCTAGAGCTGAAAAATTAACTGAAGCAAAAAATTCACTGGATGAGCTTAACAGCAGATTACACAGTCTAAAAGAAAACATCAGTATGCTTGAAAAATAAGATATAAATTATCCAAATTAAAGTATAGAGTAAAGGTGGTGAGAAACCAGAGTTCCAATAACCTGTGGGACAATTTAGAGGTCTAACATACGGGTAGTTGGAGATCTTGAAGAGGAGAAACCAAGAGAGGCAGAAGAAATACTTGGCTGAAAATTTTCCAATTTTCTTGAAAACTGTAAACTCAGAGATCCAAAAAACTCAATAAAGCTGGGGCAAAATAAACAATAAAAAATTATACCAAAGCATATTATGATGTTATGATTAACAGAACTGAGGTCTGTTTCACATTAATGATTGTTTATATGCTCCTGCTCTGAACTTAAAATTAGGGCCAGATGTCCACAAAAAGTCCTGTAGGCAAGTGCTTATAGCAACTTTATCCTGAACAGCCCCAAACTGGAAACACTCAAATTTCCATCAACAATTAAATGGATAAACAAAATAATGGTATATCTTTACAATGAATACTACTCGGCAATAAAAAGGAACCTACCCATATACCCAATAGCATGGGTAAATTCAAAAGTATTTTACTAAGCAACGAAGCTGGAAAGAAAAGAGTACATATAATATGATTCCATTTTTATGAAAATCTAGAGCAAACAAACAAATCTGAAGTGACAAGAAGACCAGTGTTTGCCTCTGGCTTTGATTTGGTGTTAGTTTTGATCAGAAATGGACCTGGAGGAATCAAATCGGTCTGTTTCTTGCTTGGAGTAGTAATTACATGGATATAAACATTTGCCAAAAGTCTTCAAACTATACATGTAAGATAGATGCATTTTATTGTCTGAAAATCATACCCCAACCATGTTGATTTTTAAAAATGAGAAATATTATAAATTTTCTAGCAACATAAGTACAGTGCAAATAAATTATTCAAATATGCAATTTCCTACAGAGAAAATGACAAGATCTAGGTGAAGATGTATAGGAAGATCTAAATAGATGAAGGGCTATTCCATGGTTATGGACAGGAAACCTCTATATGATGAAAATGTTTGCTGTCCCTCAAATAGGCCAAAAATTCAAAGAGCAAATGGTCAAAAATAGCTGTGAAAAATTGTAAGAATGATAATGACCAGTGAAGGTTGAGGGAAAGACTAGAAATGATGTGATAAAAATTAAAATGTTGAAAACCTCTCTATGCCATTGTAAAAAATTATCTCATAGCATTTTATAAAGAAAGAAAAAAATTTAATTCTGTTTTTAAAGAAAGTAGCACCAGGAGCACCTGGCTGGCTCAATCGGAAGAATACATGACTCTTGATCTTGGGATCATGAGTTCAAGCCCCATGTTGGGTATAGAGATTACTTAAATAAATAAAACTTAAAAAAAAAAAAGGCAGCACCAGGGAATTTACATATTTGTCATAGTAAATTATTTTCCTCTACCAACTACTACATTAAAACCGGTAAGAGTGAAATATGAATTTTGAAAGGGCATTTGTCTAGCACTAGCCAGTTAGGGTTCTGACCTATTAGTGACTTCTTTTTTTTTTTTTTAATATTTTATATATTTGGGCGCCTGGGTGGCTCAGTGGGTTAAGCCGCTGCCTTCGGCTCAGGTCATGATCTCAGGGTCCTGGGATCGAGTCCCGCATTGGGCTCTCTCTCAGCAGGGAGCCTGCTTCCTCCTCTCTCTCTCTGCCTGCCTCTCTGTCTACTTGTGATCTCTCTCTGTCAAATAAATAAATAAAATCTTTAAAAAAAATATTTTATATATTTGACAGAGAGATCACAAGTAGGCAGAGAGGCAGGCAGAGGGGGGAAGGGAATGCAGGCTCCCCGCTGAGCAGAGAAACTGCTCCAGGGCTAGATCCCAGTACCCTGAGATCATGACCTGAGCTGAAGGCAAAGGCTTAACCCACTGAACCACCCAGACACCACTGTTAGTGATCTGTTAGTTGATCGTTTACCTGACTAAGCCCCCAAAAGAATATTCCTAACTAAAAATTCTTCCCAGAGAAGTAAGCCAGAATGACTCTTAGGGAATGTTAACATCTTAACTCATATGCCCCAGAGTCTTGACTTCAACATTCCTCTCACTGCAGTTTTCCTCTGGGTTAGAATTGGGATGGGTACCAGATACGGAGAGGAGAGAACAATGACTCAGGTATGTGAGGTTGGCAGTCTCTTCCTCATCCTTTTTACTTACCTAGTTCCTTAGAACTGAAGTCACATCTTCTACCCTTCCATAGGCTAGGGCTATGCAAGCAGCATACATCTTAGAAGGGAGTCTTCCAAGCTCGGTTAGAATATGTTAAACAAGGAGATAAAGGCACTTAGAAAATTACTTTCTCGATCTGCGCAATATTTGACTTTCATTGTTAAAGAGGTCAGTTTTGGGGCACCTGGGTGGCTCAGTGGGTTAAGCCGCTGCCTTCGGCTCAGGTCATGATCCCAGGTCCTGGGTTCGAGCCCCACATCGGGCTTTCTGCTCAGCAGGAAGCCTGCTTCCTCCTCTCCCTTTCTGCCTGCCTCTCTGCCTACTTGTGATTTCTCTCTGTCAAATAAATAAATAAAATAAAATAAAATAAAAAAAAGAGGTCAGTTTTGAGACTCCAAGCTGGCCTCTTTCTTCCAGGCTGGCCTGTCCTCTACCTCCTGGGCCTGTAATCTTCATGACTGAGGCTTGGGACAAAGATGCATCTTCAGTTATTGATCTTTCTGGGCTAATACAATGAAATCAAAGATAACTATGTTATTATATAACTATCCAACTGCACAAAATAATTAACTTAGTACCTAGTGCCTCAAAATCCAATAATCATATAAATTAATCTACTTATACCCTTCTCAGGGAGGAAAAATCATTTTTTTAAACCTTGAAAGGCCAAGTTATCTTTAATTAGAGAATAAAATTATGAGAAATCCAAATCATGATGAAAGTGTTACTTTCAATAAGATTTTATCTATTACAAAGGATATGAACCTATGGATAGGAATGGAAAAATAATACAAAAAATAAAAAATAAAAATAGATTACTTTTTAAGGTGAAGACATATTTTTAGTTTTTCTTCTTTTACATTTCTGATATTCTTGTTATGTTGCTTCTACAACAAAATTATTGTTTCAGTTGATGAGTCCATCTGGAAAGTCAAAATAACAATTCTGTGGAGGGTTGATTTCATAACAATTGTTACTAACCATTTTCTAGCTCCTTAGTCAAACTTATTTAATTTGATGAGAAGTTCATAGTAAATGAGGACACTCATGCCAGCCTCTACCGTTCCTTCTTTTCCCAACACTCCACCACTACCACCACCTTATGCAGGCAATGAAGTCCCTGTTGTGAAATACTTTAGTCAACTTTGAGCTCTCACATGTTCAATGTCAGTTATTAATAATAGAGAACCATAGTGGGGCACCTGGGTGACTCAGTGGGTTAAGCCTCTGCCTTCAGCTCAGGTCATGATCTCAGGGTCCTGGGATTGAGCCCCAAACTGGGCTCTCTGCTCAGCAGGGAGCCTGCTCCCCCCACCCTCTGCCCACCTCTCTGCCTACTTGTGATCTCTCTCTGTCAAAAAAAAAAAAAAAAAAAAAAAAAAAAAACTTTAAAAAAAAATAGAGAACCATAGCAAATGAGATGCACACAATATTCAGTATGGTCAGGAAAAAGTAAACCATGATCACTTCTCTGTCCCATATCACAAGTCATCTGAACCAGGAACGCTTCTTTGCAATGTGGTCATCATGCCTTTGTAAGAAAGACATGTTAGGGGGCACCTGGGTGGCTCAGTTGTTGAGCATCTGCCTTTGGCTTGAGTCATGATCCCGGGCTCCTGGGATCGAGCCCCACATCGGCTTCCTGCTCAGAGGGAAGCCTGCTTCTCCACCTCCCACTTCTCCTGCTTGTGTTCCCTCTCTATGTGTCTCTCTCTGTCAAATAAGTAAAATTTTGAAAAGGAAAGGAAAAGACATGTTAGAGCTTGATAAAGTCCATGGGGCAGTCACTGAATGATTATATGTGAAAATCTAGGTGTAGATCCTAAGAGAACTTAGGATCCTTACTCCTATTCTAAGAGTAGAAGGCATGATCAATCAGAAGTTGTAAAACTTGTCCAAGGTCATGCATCATAGCCAGAATTCCAACACAGGCTCACTAGCTCCTGAGTACATGTTCTTAACTTCTACACTATCTACAATTCTACAAATCAAAAAGAATTTGGATTTTTAGGCAACAAGGAATTTAGGTTTGGGGCAGTAAAGACTCAAAACACACTTTTGACAACTTTATGCCCGCATATGACAATAATTTCATTTTTTTGCCCTTTGGAGAAATAAGCACCAAAAATCTATTTTGAATACCATAAATTAATGAGGAAGCAATTCCATTTTAGGAATTTATACAACAGATATAGCACACATGTACATGAAGACATATGTACAAGCATATTTGTTGCAGTGTTTGTATTCACAAAAGACAGGGTATCAACCTAAATGTTTAGCAATAGAAGACCAATTAAATAAATTACATTTTATCCATGCAATGATTACCTCCTTCAGAAGAATAGGGGAGACCTCCAGGTACTGATACCTGGACTGATCTCCAACATATATTGTTAACTGTAAAAAGCGTGGGGCACAGGCATGTCTGGCAGATTGATTCCAGTTGCCCATCCTGAGCCACCCTCCACTTCTCTCTGTTCCATCCCTTGTCCTTGGAGACCAGCCTCTATGGATTGCATCATGGGTTCCTAGATCCTCCGGCTGCTGGTTGTGTTTGGCCAGTGGGGACCCTCAGCATGGGATCCGAGGAAAGGAGGAGTGTGTTAATCCCTTTCCTGCCTTGGACAAGCTGCATCACTCCTCCTCCCCTAGAGCAGGGCTTCCTTCTAAGTTCAAGTAACCACTCATTTTCCTCCTTTCTTTGAGCCTAGGGGATAGAACAGCTCCACTGCTTCTGCCCTGCATTGCCGAGCTAACTCTTTGTGACCCCGCTATATTGTAACCCATATATTTGGAGAAACTCTCCTCTAATTTTCCAAATTTGTGTTGCCCTCTGTTTCCTGTTAGGAAACTTTTTGTTAATAAGACAGCGAGTGGCAGAGGTAGAGAAATATATACTCTGATACACACTCAATATGCAGAGAATACATTTATGGTTATTAAAAATGCTAACAATAACTGTCAGGAAGAGAAAATGTCACTGGGGGTTGGAAATGGAAAGAAGTCTTTAAAGTCTTTACCTTCATGGTATATCCTTTCATACTGTTTCAGTTTCTTTCCATGTTGACATATTGGCCATTAAGAAAAATAATAAAATGCTAAGAAAACAAACTTCATCTCCAGGATGGGAAAAACCAATGAGGAAACTCTCCCATAAAGCCCAAAGCTTAGTTTAGATAGTGTGTGTAGATGAAAATTGAGTGCATGTATAGTCTGTGAACTTGAGAACTGTACATGGGTAGAGATGGGCTCTCCCCAAATAATATTTTGCAGATACTTTAACATCATGTGATACACACAAACATATATCCTCTCCTTTTAAATGGGTTGCCATGAAGTTATTAAGATTTTTATTTAGGTTTAAATTATAGATACAACTCACAGGCTAGCCGCCACCTTCGTTTGGACTAAATGTAACAATTATTCAAGTTTACTGTTGGCCTTATGAAGCGAAAACTCACTAATGATAATTAGTGAAGGTCACTCCAGACCAAAAGAAATCAGCTTTACTCTCAGGACTTAAACTTTCCGTCACATCTTGAATCAACAGTTTTATAAGCAGTGAATGCAAAAATTAAGTTGCCTTTTTTTTTTTTTTTGGCAACAATTTAGCAAAGGCATATGCTTCAAACTCAAATGACTTCACTTCACATTGAAATTAAGAAATGTTTTGAAGCATAGTCATTTGATAAGAATCCGCTACAAAATAAGCAGTGTGCTTCTTTTTAAGGGGACCTACATCCTTTAACATGCGACTTCACAGCGTGGCACACGAGAAAACCAAGTGCTCCCAAAGATAGTCCCCAAATATATCCCAGTCTGCAGTTTCAGTGGCTGTGTTTCTTTGTTATTTGGGTCCCCACTTTATGGCCGTAGGTGCAAACCCCACTGTAGTCTTCTTCATGGCAGTCATGACAAACGCTTTGAGAAAAAGGAGCTGGATTTCTGCCAACCTCCTCTTGACTTCAATGTGATTCAGCTTTCAAGACCTGATTGTTTTCTCCTCTCTCCCAGGAACCACTAGCTACCTTATTACCAGAAAGAATGACCCTTTGACAGCACAACTGCAATCCCGAATCTCCTCCAAATCGTAACCTCAAAGATGCCAATGGCATTGAAAAACTAATCAAGATCAGAAGGTCAGAAAGACAAATGCATTAGTACATATATGGTCTCCAAGTTATTTGGCAATTTCTTAGCTTGCAAAAAAATCATTTCTAAAGTTTCTTTTGACATATTTATTGCCTTTTTGCTTACAATCTTTACACTGCCAGCATTAATGTATAGGGGATTCTGCGGTACGAGAATACTGCCTTTATTTTATTTGCAATCCATTGTATAGTGTTGAACTAGAAACAGCCTCCTCCTTCCTCAAACAATCATTATTATTCTCCTACTTAGTTTTTACTATTAGCAGAACACCAGTTAGATCAGCTACTTACTAAAAAATATTTCATAAACAGATGAAACTGAAAGGTTATAAAAAGTAAGGGCAGATAAATAATAAACTAAAAGACAGGACTGGCTTTCGAATCAAGCTGTTTAACAACTTGGATTAATCCAGCTCTAAACTATCTCTCTCCATTATAATTAAGTTGGTTAAATAAAACAGTAATAGATAGAGCTTTTTTTAAAAAAAATCTGCATAGACCAGTAGTTGCTTAATTTCTTCAAAGTAACTTGAAATTTTAATATAATAGTAATAAATTATAGCAACCACTTACTATCTGCTACATGTTAGATACTTCATATGCATTATTCTAACCTTTATTACAACCCGTCTGGGCAAAATATTAATGTACCCATTTTATAGAAAAGGAAACACGCTCAGAGACACTCTCAGGTCTCCTAGGACAATACCATTTTCTTTCTTTCAATTTCCTTCAATGTTTCAGTTATGTCAAATGTGTCAAATGACTTGGTTCAGTCATGCAACCATTTTTGCTGATTTAATCACTGACTGAGCCATGTAATTTACTCATTGTCTTGGGTTTGAGGTGACACAGCTTGACAGTTGAAAGGGACATGTTCAATGTCATTGAAATAATGGAATAATCCATAGAATGGCCCGCATCATCTTGAAGATTCTGTTCACAAAGACACCAACATGAAACAGGTTTAAATCATTAAATTGATAGACATTTCCTAGAATAAGAAACTGGCTATATTTTGTAATTTTGTTGTGTACTACCAAATCTTGTGTGGGTGTACAAAAATCAAGCACACATGGCTGACAGAATTGTCATCCTCAAGGTTAAAGAGGTTCCATATCTTAGTCTAAAAGAAAGAAACCACGTTAGCTGAATTACTGATCTGGTTCCAAGAGCAGCACTGAATTTAAAGGGATGACCATTCCATAACCTCACTTACTGTGCTGACTGTGACCGTAGACCAGAAGGCTACACCTCGTTGAAAATGACAATCCTGGTCTCCATTCTATCATGGCAAAAGTCTTCCCTACAGTCACAGAATACCAAATCTAACCTCACCATTCGGGAAAGGTGTATCTCTTTAAGCTCTTCCCAATGGCTTTTATGGCAACGAAGAAACCAAGGAGCATATTTTTCTTGCCATCTTACACACTGTTTTTAGTCTTTCTCTGGCAACATGCCTGGAGTGTGAGGGTTGGTCTCTAGATAGATCTTTAAGTTTTTCTCCTCGCCAATTACCATCAGTCAAATACCCTCATTATCAGTGGTATCTTAAACTCTGGGTTACACCTCCTTTTTAATTCCACTTCCAGAAGTAGAGCTTCTAAAATAGATACTTCTATTAATGATGTCACTCAGCTGACCATTTGTGCCTAAAGATGGAGTTAGAAAGACAACAGTTTTCTAAAAGAAAAGAAAAAGTAAATAATGATAGCTTTTGTACACGAAGTTGTGTTATCTCTACTTAATAAGACATCAAAATTCTCTACAAAGGAGCCTAAGTTTCTAAGAGTAAAATGATTTGCATACATCAATACTAGATTCCCTATTTTGCTTACCCATTCTTATAACCAGGTCTCATGGAGAGCTGAAGTATCTTTTTTTTAAAGATTTTTACAAAACATTGATTTATTCGAGAGCAAGAGAGAGGAAGAGTGTACCGAGAAGGAGAGGGAGAAAAGCCAACTGCTTGCTGAAGGCAGAGCCTGATTTGCGGCTCTGTCTCAGGACCTTGAGATCATGGCCTGAGCCGAAATCCAGAATCAGACGTTAAACCGACTGAGCCACCCAGGCGCCCCTCTGAAGTATTTTTAATCTCAAGTCTCCTTCATCTCACTCTTGAACAAGCATCTAACAACTTTCTCACTCCTGCAGCATTTACATTTCTAGTTCCTAAAGTGTTTTTAAGACCTAAACATGGCGGGGGGGGGGGGCAGACTGAAAGGGAATTTTAGAAAGTTGGAATATTTAGGTCAAATTTTAATGACATTATATTTGTGTAGATGTGGGGAAAATACTTTATATAGACCAAAGGGAGAAATTCTACTTGGCGGTATCATGGAGGGCTTAATTAACTACAGTATAGTTATAAAACTGAGGAAATTGAACACGGGCACAATCCTTTTATCTAAAGTCTGTATAGCAGTTTCATTTATTATCCGAACAGTGGCTTTTATGGCATTTCCCCCACCCACCCCAGTAAAGAGTCTAATCCAACCTCACAAATCACATCTGTCCTATTAGTCTGCTTAGGTATGAAATAGTTACTTGGGCTTTCCTTTGAGTAATGTAGGCCAGTTAACTTATTTATAGAATGTCCATCAATATGGGTTTGTGTGAAGTGTCAGAGGACTTCATTCACATTAGGCATTTGGGGGCTGGGATACCAAGAAATGAGGTTTCATAGTGTCACGTTAAAGGCAAGTCACCTTTTTTGGTAATGTTAGGTTTGATTACTTGGTTAAGATGGTTGTCTGTTTTCTCCACTCTATAGCTATTTTTTCCTTTTATAATAACTAAGTAATGTGTAGTAAGATACTTTCATGTAATATTAAATCTGTTCTTCAAGTTTCTTCTATGATTTTTTATTAAGTTCAATTATCCAACATATAGTATATCATTAGTTCCAGATACAGAGTTCAGTAGTTCATCAGTTGCATATAACACCCAATGCTCATCAGATCCGGTGCCCTCCTTAATGCCCATCACCCAGTTACTCCATCCCCCTAAACCCCTCTCTTCTGCAACCCTCAATTTTTTTTCCACAGAGTCCAGAGTCTCTCATGGTTTCACTACATCTCTATCTTTGGGGTAAATGCCCAGGAGTACAAGTGCTGGGTTGTAGGGTAGCAGTATTTTTAACTTCTTGAGGATCCTCCATACTGTTTCCCAGAGTGGCTGTACCAACTTGCATTCCCACCAACGTGTAAGAGTTCCCTTTTCTCCACATCCTCGCCAACACTTGTTGTTTCCTATTTTGTCAATTTTAGCCATTCTGACTGGTGTAAAGTGGCATCTCAGTGTGGTTTTGATTTGTATTTCCCTGATGACAAGTGATGTTGAGCATATTTTTCATGTCTCTGTTGGCCATTTATAGGTCTTCTTGGGAGAAATATCTTTTCAAGTCTTCTGCCCATTTCTTGACCAGATTATTTGTTTTGGGAGTGTTGACTTTGATCTTGGATAGATAGATAGATCTTGGATACCAGCCCTTTACCTGATAAGACATTTCCAAATATCTTCTCCCATTCTGTGGGCTACTTTTTAGTCTTATGGACTCTTTCCTTTGCTGTACAGAAGCTTTTTATCTTGATGAAGTCCATATAGTTCATCTTTGCTTTTGTTTCCCATGCCCTTAGAGATGTGTCTTACAAGAACTTGATACTACTGAGGCCTCAGAGGATGCTGTCTGTGTTCTTTTCTAAGATTTGGATGGATTCCTATCTCACATTGAGGTCTTTCATCCATTTTGAGTTTATCTTTGTGTGTGGTATAAGAGAATGGTCCAGTTTCATTCTTCTGCATGTGGCTGTCCAATTTTTCCAGCACCACTTATTGAAGAGGCTCTTTTTTCCATTGGGTATTCTTTCCTACTTTGTCAAAGATTAGTTGGCCATAGAGTTTAGGGTCCATTTCTGGACTTCTTTTCTTTCCATTGATCTATGTGTCTGTTTATGTACCAGCACCACGCTGTCTTAATGATGACAGCTTTGTAATATAGCCTGAAGTCAGGCATTATGATGCCACCAGCTTTCGTTTTCTTGTTCAACTTTCCTCTGGCTATTCAGGGTCTTTTCTGGTTCCATAAGAATTTTAGGGTTGTTTGTTCCAGCACTGTGAAAAATGTTGATGATATTTTTGTAGGGATTTCATTGAATGTGTAGATTGCTCTGGATAGCATTGTAAGGCATCATGAAAAATAATTTCCCTACAAACCTACAAAATAGGTACTCTGGCTGTTTCTATTAAGTGGCTGAAGGAACTACATCAGAGAAGCTAAATAAATACCCCAAAGTCCTGGAGCTATGACATGGTGAAACCCCCAATGTTGATGTTTCTAGTCTCACTCTGCCTACCCCCACCCCACCTGCCAAATCTACTCTCCACAAAGTTAACAGAACAATGTACTTCAGATTAAAACACTGAATCTTCTGTCACACAACAATGCTTTGGCACCTGGTATCCACACACTAAATATTTGTTAAAGTGAATGGAATTGTATTGACAGAGAGTTAACAATTAAACCTTATCACTATTTTCTCCTTAGCCTTTTATTTTTTTTTTTTTTTCCAGTGATCTGGCCCAAGGAGCGTGAAAGGGATACCTTGCATGAAGTGAGAAGGGAAGTAACTGAGGATGCTGTCACAGCTTTCAGGGCAGATGTGAAGATACCTCTAAAGATATCTACCCCTGTGGCCAATCTGGATGTACTCCCTGCACCCCCCATAACCTCCACCTCTACATCTGAAATCCCACCATATCGACCTCACACTCCATTCTCCCACATTCTCCTAGGGCTCAGAACCTCTCTATTTCCTTTTCCCATGAAAACATCCCACCCCTGTATCACTGACTTTACTCCCAGTCAGTTACCACCTTGTGTCTTCATTTCCTCCTTTATCTAACTTGAACCCAATGGTTCAGTAATTCGAATACTCCCCAAACTCTATTCTCAGCTTCCTAACCGTTTCCCTGCAAACTCTGGGATTTGGAAGAATCCACATATCTCACTCCTTCCCTGAAATGCCTGAGTATTTCTGGAGAAAGTCACACAATGATAAGGGTGGTTGGTAAGTTTCAGCCACCTTCTGACCTTATCCTAATTAGCGGTTTCCTCCTCTGCCCCCTATCCGCTCAGCTGTGATTCTAAGCTTTTATCTCTCTCTTTATGTTCCTTCCCCATCACCCCCTTTCTCTGACTGCCTTCTACAACTGGAGGAAAATCCAGGCCATGGAGCAGAAGCAACACCTCTATGTAATCCACATGTATACCTGACTTTATTTCCTTTCTTCTTTGTCTCAATAGAGAGTTGACTTTTCACTTTTACAAAATGTATTTTATGCTCTGGACCCCAGCTTGTACTACAACTTTCCTCCATTAAATTATATCTACTTTTTCCTACATTCTTCAACTCTCCATTATTCTGTATATCTTCTTTTATTGCTTTCTCTTCAGCCATATAAATAAGCTCTGTTCTCTCTTCTCCTTTAAAGTAGAACATCCTTTGATTCTATATCTTTCCTTTGTCTGTTGCCATGTTGCTTTTATTTTCCCATGAATAAAATTCTTGAAATAGTCTGCACCCATTGCCTCTACTTTTCTCACCTCCCTTTTGCTCCTCAAACCACAATGCCATCTGCCCATACCATTTCACTGAAATTGCCTTCTCCAAAGTCACCCACGACCTTTTCGTTGCTAAATTCATTGGGACACTTTTCAGGCCTTATCTTATTTAACCACACCGTCTCCTTTATCTTGTTTTTCCTTCAGAAAGATATCCATTAGACTGAGGATACTGTACCCAACCAAACATAACTGACCTTGTCCTTATGGAATGCAGAGTCTAGAAGACATAGACATTAAACAAAGAATTACATGATTAATTATTAAATAAATGTAAATGTGATATGCTACAAAGAAAATTTAAATGTTATTATGAGAATAGAGGATCTAACTTAATCTCGAGGGGAAATGGTTAAAAAAAAAAACCTGCAGAAACGACACTTACACTGAGATCTGAAGAACGAAGAGCAGTTCACCCAATTAGAGATGGTGATGGAAAGAACATTCTAGATGAAGAAAACAAGAGCAGGAGCCCTAAGATGGACAGGAGGGTAGACTTGTTTGGCAGCAAAAAAAGGGCAGTATGATTAGATCAAAGAGAATGAGGGGATTCCAGATGGGGCTGGAGATGGGGGCATAGGTGTGAAATCACTCAAAATTTTAGATCATGTTAAAAAAAATTTGGACTGTATCCTAAGAATGATTTGTTTGCATCAAAGCATTTTATTTATTTTATTTATTTATTTTTAAAGATTTTCTCCATTTAGGGACACCTGGGTGGCTCAATTGTTGGGCATCTGCCTTCGGTTCAGGTCATGATCCCAGGGTCCTGGGATTGAGCCCTGCATCAGGCTCCCTGCTTGGTGGGAAGCCTGCTTCTCTTTCTCCCTCTCCCCCCTGCTTGTGTTCCCTCTCTCACTGTGCCTCTCCCTGTCAAATAAATAAAATCTTCCAAAATAAATTTTAAAAATTTAAAAGAGAAGTTAAAAGGGGAAGAATTGTTCCTCAAAGTTATCCTTAATTGATAGAAAAGAAATGAAATGTACTATTCTCTTTCCCAGCCACTACTTTGGGTCTAAAAGAAAAATATTTACGTAAAGAGAGGATAAATATTTATTCATTCATGAGCTAAGCTCCATTACATTTTCTTTTTTATAGTAAGAAATCTATAACTGTGCAATATCCTCTATTTGTCCACGTTTCTCTGCGCTTTTTGGTGTCCGTGCTATCTCGGATTATGAACTCTAGATGGCAGTGATCAAGTCAAGGTTTGTGCTGTGTCTGGACAATGCTACATACATTGCATAATACATAATAAACACTATTTGTAATTATAATAAGGGTGAGTTCTGCAAGAGGTAAACAAGGGTATAAAATTCATCTTCCGTATGGTTATTATTCCATTTATATGAGAAGTCCACTAAATTCACTGAACCATATCAGGCCACATCTGTTTGAAAACCTACCAGTTTTTATGAACATTAAATAAAAATGGTTAGATTTAATGACAATTTATCATATTCATGCAAAAGTAATGAAATGAAAATGTAGTGAAAACGAGGCCGCGCTGGTAAAGTAAGGTGTTTTAAATGTTAACAAGTTCAATGTTTTATTTTTTATCCTCCCAGAAATCAAATATCTGCTACTTAGGCTCCAGAACTTTTTAATTGGAGGCCATTTTCGTTTCAGTGCTGTGTTCTTTCTTGCTTAAGTATTAACCTGAGTAGCACAGATGAAGAAAATATGCCAAACATATTTATACACGAACTTTTCTCACAAAAGCAAGGTTTTTGAACCTGAGGAGAAACTGCTTGGGAGAACAATTTTACCATAAGGAGAAACAAGGAACACAGCCCTTACACAGACTGAAGATAAAGCTGGGGGATGTGGGGAGAGGGAAGCAGACAGGAAGTAAAATAGTTCTTCTAGCTGTATTTTATAGGTGAAGTAAATTCTACTTGGATTAGACCTTCTAAGTTACTATGACAGAGGGTAAAGAGAGGTGGAAAGAAAAGTTTGAGTGACGTTTCTGACAGCAAGCTACAGAAATAACAATTTGACAGAAGAGGCCATCATAAATATAAGATCATCTCAGGCATGAATAGGATTTCCCTTAATGTAAAAAATATGGAGCACATGTAGGATTCAATTTGGGGTGAAGAGAAAGAGCCGGTGGGCAGGTTACCTAGAAGCAAGCTACTGGGGTGGCGGGGGGGGACGTCAAACAACTCTCGTAGCAGTTTAAATATCCCTAGTGAACATTTTTGGAGATTTGGAGGCATTGCTCTCAGTTATTCCTATTTATATCTGTTTCTAGCTTGATTGACTGAGATGACGTATAACCAATAAATAGAGAAGGCTGGGATTTCTATGAATACAAAGTTTGTTTTTGTGCCAGTGCCGAGATCTATTTATCCTTCGGGTAGAGGATAGATCTCCTTCTTGCCTAATCAATACGGACATCACAGATCAACAACAAATCTTCATACTGGCAAACAGACCAGTCAATATCTTATTATTATTTAATAAGAATTTCATTGTCAGTGCGCTGGGAAGAAAAATATTAGTAGAAAAGTCTGCATGTGGTATTATAAATACTGCTCTATTCTAAGGGACAGAAGATGGAGAAGCGCCATGTCGTAAGAAAAATTAGCCTCACATTCTGAGCTTTGGGATCTCCTCAGGAGATAGAGCTGACTAGTCTTATGAGTTGGACCTGGTTAGTTGCCATCTTTGGACTTCAGTTCTCTGTCAGAAAGGTAAAAGGGGTTGACCAAACTTCTCCCCAAAGCTCGCCTTTCTGCATCTGAAATCTACAAGTAAATATCTTATTTTGAATTTACATTAGGTTAAGGATTTAACAATCAGCTGAAACAGGATGACTAACCCATAACGTGTTCCAGAAAAATATGAAATGACATGTTGAAGAGCATTTCAATTGAACAAAACAGATTTGTGTGTGTGCCACTATTGATATACAAATGTTGAATGTGTTTTACTGTATCTACTGAGTGTGATTGATAGGAGATGCCTCAATTTCAAGGTCTGTGAATTTAAGTAAATTATTGTCAGTGGTATCGCTTCTTTAAAAAAAAAAATTATACCCTTACAGAGAAGAGACAAATTGAGACAAGATATACATAAAGCATCAATTTAGCACAAACATCCACTTAAACAGTTGTGAATATATCTGTGAACGTGTATGTGTGTATGTGTATAGAGAGAGATGTGAATATATACGTATGTCTGTGTAGTTGGGAGTTTCTCAGAAAATTTGAGAAGCATTTTTATAATGATTTATGCTTTTCAGAATGCTTGGCATTTCTGTTTTGAAAACAACTTGTCTTCCTTTTCAAAATGTACGTGCTAAGCTGGCTCTGAGGTCAGAGTGAGCTACCTTCACAGGGTTGTGTCGGCTCCCACTCAACGATTCTTCTACAGAAAAGGAGCCAGTGCGGGGAGCGGTGGGGCAGTGAGTTTGAGCCCCATGTTGGGGGTAGAGATTACTTAAATAATAAATAACCCCCCTCCAAAAAAAAAAAAAAAAAAAAAGAGCGATTAGTGGTGCTATTAAGTCTCAAATCTTCAGCCCCTTTTCCAAAACACAACCAAACTGTTGAATGTCTAGCAAGAGAAGGAAAAAAGAGTTTGCCTATTTTGTTTTTGTTTTGTTTTTAAGATTT
This sequence comes from Lutra lutra, assembly GCF_902655055.1. Taxonomy (NCBI): domain Eukaryota; kingdom Metazoa; phylum Chordata; class Mammalia; order Carnivora; family Mustelidae; genus Lutra; species Lutra lutra. Next base: position 56,839,959 of record NC_062284.1, read on the forward strand.
ATTTATTTTTGAGAGGGGGAAGAGAGAGAGAGCACGAACAGGAGGGGGACAGAGACTCTCAAGCTGACGTCATGCTGGGCCTGGGACCTGATGCAGGGCTCCTTCCCGAGACTCTGAAATTACGACATGAGCCAAAGACAAGAGTCAGGCGCTTAACCAGCTGTGCCACCCAAGTGCCCCCAAAGAGTTTCTTTTACTGAAATATTAAATCCTTGCTTTCATCCCCTCCCTTTCTACCTTGGTTGGCCCTTTCTTCCTCCACCTTTCATTCAAATTTCCCTGCTTTGAGACCAAAACATGAGTAAGTTTGGTGCAGAGAGGAAAACCAGCGAAGAGAAAACTTGGCTCCTCTCCCTTGCCTTGCTGTGTTCTCTCCCCTCTCATTTCTGTTTGTATCTAACTTAGATTATGTCTGTTTAAATTCTCTTTATACCCAGGATATTTTAGGTTTGCAGTATTTTTACACCAAATATAAATAGCTTTAAATTTTAAAGCCATCATGTCACAAATATTTTACAGATTAATTTGATTTAAAACATAAATGAATATCAAGTGAGAAAAGCACAAAGGTAGATTTCTCTTTCCAAAACATGTAGGCATCTGCTTTCACCTTCAAAGATTTTTAAAGTTTCTGATAGAGGTCCCTGGAAGTAAGTTCATGTTTAGCAAGATCATACCCAAAAAAGAAAGAAAGGGAAAAAAAAAAAAAAAAAAGGAAAGGATTTGATGGGAGCCCACCCTGGGGCTAATTTAGAAGTTTCCATTTCTGTCATGTCAGATTTGGGGAGACTGAACCCTCACTGAATGCATTGGTCTGACTGTCTCCCAGACTTGATACCCAGGGTTCATGCCTGCAGTTCCTGGCACGGCCATAAATATTCATACCTCTACTAATAATTTGCAAGCCAAATTCATTTGGCTTTTTTCACCCCATCAATCTTATAATTAATAAGGGTGTGCTCTTGTTTCACTTTCCTCCAAAAGAAAAGATAAATGAAATAAAGAGTCATCCTGTAAATTTAAATAGGAGTGCCTCTCACTGATTAAAAGCTGATGCTATCATAGAGTGGGGGAAGAAGAGGCTTCAGCTCTTTCTCTCACTGGTGACTGACTCCGGAGCGGGGTGGGGGGTGGGGTGGGGGGTGGGGGTGTGGATGAGAGCTAAGGAACCATTTCCAGATGTGGCGGCATGAGCCTTGATCTGAAATGCTTGGTTATCTATTAAATAATGCGTAGGAAGACTTCGAGATACTATGTCGAAAGTGAATCGTAGGGGATGTATTTACAAATTGTACTCTTATCTGTTGTTTGGAGAGAGGGACGCTGAGTAGAGCAGGCCCATATCCAGAGCATTCGATTCTAAACAGTCTGCAGATTCTGCCTGCAGCCTAGAAATTTAAAGACATTTTAGAAAGTTGTCAAAATTTAGTGATGACTGTGCCTGTAAAGTGACTGTCTTTGGATCAGAGTGATAGCTGCATTTCTAAATCTAATTGTCAAGACGTGGTCTCCACAGAAACACTGACGGAGGCGTACAGACAAAGTGACTTAACAAATAAATCATGGTACATAGGACATGGTGTAAATTGTCTGTTCCCATTGGATTTTCTAAGGTCATTTATAGCAAAGCAGGAAAATCAAACTGAACATAATTTAGAAATAAAATTTTGATAATTGAACTAAGTAACTTGAACTTGTCAATCACCTGTGACCTTACTCTATTTACACTTCACTTGAACATTCTAAAGTCCTAAGGCCGGTGGATAAGCTTCAGATACAAACAGCCACCCTCGCTCTGTTCTGGGGGAGGGGGGTGGTTTATCACTCCTTCTGAACAGATGATTTCATCTGTATTAAAATTAAGAGACTTGGATAAATAAGTGGAAAAAGCTTAACTTTGTAGTTAATATTTGCCTCTGAACTTTTCTTTAGGGAGACTTACCTTAAAGATGCGAAAGTGTGGTGTGTGTGTGTGTGAGTGTGTGTGTGTGTGTGTGTGTGTGTGTGTGTGTGTGTGTTGGTTAGTTTGTTTTAGGAACTCCTGTCACCTGAGATATTCTTGAGACAACCCCCTGCTTCCACTTAATTATGTGAAGGTGGTACGAGGGGAGGTCAGGCACTCCTAGTGTTTTGTTTTGTTTTTTAAGATTTTATTTATTTATTTGACAGACAGAGATCACAAATAGGCAGAGAGGCAGGCAGAGAGAGGGGAGAAAGTAGTCTCCCTGCTGAGCAGAGAGCCCGATGTGGGGCTCGATCCTAGGACCATGAGACCATGACCTGAGCTGAAGGCAGAGGCTTTTACCCACTGAGCCACCCAGGCGCTCCACTCCTAGTGTTCTTTATCCTTAAAGCTTGTGTACAAGTGTCTTGATCTATAAAAGCCTGTTATGTTCATGGCAATCCTTTTAAAATGTCTGAGCACAGCTTATACCTTAATTTTTACACCTAATTCTATGAGACTGTAATGACACATTGGATTTACTGACCAAAAAAAAAAAAAAAGCCTTCCTGTAGGGACATTTGAAAAAGGGGAGTAACTAGGGCAGCTGGATGGCTCAGTCGGCGGAGCATCTGCCTTCCGCTCAGGTCATGATCCCGGCGTCCTGAAATCGAATCCTGAGACTGGCTCCTTGCTCAGCAAGGAGCCTGCTTCTCCCTCTGCCTGCTGTACCCCTGCCCCCGCTCATGCTCCTGCTCTCTCTCATTCTGTCAAATAAATACAATGTTCAAAAAGTACTACTAATAAAATAGGTGTGCTTCTCCCTCAGTTACCCCTAAGTCAGACTGGGCCTCTTTCTAACCTCTTTCTAACGCAGTCAGTCAGCGGTGGCCGTACCTACCGCAGTCAGTCAGCGGCGGCGTTGAGACTGAGCTGAGCGCCCCCAGAAGACAAGTGCCACAAGCTGGGACTCCAAGACACCTTTGCAAGGAGTTCGCTGTTGCTTTAGGGGATGTGAGTCTCGATCTGTGCAGGTCCCTCCCTGGGGAGGATGGAGGTAATTGGCTATTCCTCACTCTCCCCCGAGCTGGGAGGGTTTTTTAAAAAAATCTATTACCCTGTTGGGTAATAGAATCCCTTTCCTCTCTGACACTTCAAAAGCAGAATTAGACCCACCTAAACCTTGTGGGGGCTTTCTAGGTCTTCACTCTTGCTCTCCTAAGTCACCAACAGAACACAGTTTTTCTACAGGGGAGCTGTGAAGGATGGCAGATCTAGGGATGACAGAAGAACTTGGGGGTGGGGGGTTCTGATAGTCACCCCTTCTCTCCTTCCAAATCTGCTCATAGACCCAGAGGCAGACCTTCTTTTCATCCTCGGTGCCACCCCAGGTCATACTGAGGCCCTGATGCCCCCCTCCCAGCAAAGGCTGCTGCAGGGGCTGGTGCCAGAGCAGAGCTGGCCCCAGCCGGGCCACCTTCTTGATTTTTAAAAGGTGCTGGAGGCTAAACACTTAAGTTCGGGCTAGGCTCTTGGGATCACAGAATTTCTCACCTGCTCAGGACCTGAGGACTAGATGGCTTCCTAATTCTCTTTGCAGCCGGGGAAGGCCAAGAGCATGGGGGAAGAGGAAGGCGAACATCTACCCCCCGCACCCCACGCCCCTGCCAATGGGTGTCCTCCCTAAGACCCAGAGCTGTATGGGCCGCAGAGATGCATACCCCCGCCCCACCCTGCAAGGAGTTCCGGGGGCGGGGGCACACCAGCTGTGCTCCTCCTCAGCCAAGGAGACTGGAAGGGTTTTACAAATAAGCTTTTGGTGTTGTTTGATGTTCTTCCCTTCTCTCTTTGAAGGCTTGGCGGCCAAGGTCGGTAGGAACAGGGTAGGACTGAGTCAGAGAAGAGATAGTCATTGTGAGTTTTGTGGCTATTTCTGTAGACATGTGCCTAGATCACCTTGCATGTTTGTAGAAGGAGGTGGGGGTAGGGAGTAGAGACAGACAGAATGCACGAAGCTAGGGAACTAGAGACTGTAACTTGAGTCAGAGACACACCAGACCCCAAGTACTGCTGCCTCACCTTGCCCGCACATCTGCAACACACCCCTCTACCTCAGGGGTCCAATGTAAGCCTTTTTATGCATCAGCCCTAAGAACATTCTTTGTTTCCCCAGGATGCAGAGAGGGAAGCCGGTGGGGGGGAAAGTGGGGCTAAAGTGGCCCTTGAGGCTGGAGTGGCAGGTGACAGAGGGGCAGGCAAGAGAGCTGGGCTCTGGGGTGTCTGGCTGGGCTGCCCAGTGCTCACCCCTCCGCCCGCAGGCCCACCTGCCTTCAAATCCTTCATCTTGAGAACACAGGACTTCCTTCCACTGATTTGGCTTATTTTCTATATGAAGGGAAATTATGACTCATATTTTTATTTTTCAAAGTCGCATTTACCTGAGAGTGTCTACCGAGCGTGAATGGAGAGCTAAGAAGAGTTTGGATAATTCCCAATAAAAACTACCATGAATGACAATTTGTGTTAGAACTAAAACCGCGTTACTTTTGGACAGCAACCAGGATTGGCTCTGTATTGGGATAGAAATAATCCTCCTGATATATTCCTATGTATAGGTTTCTTAAAGGTCCCACTTCTGCTGATTTCAAAAAGTGAATGGGCTGAAGTAGCCCAAGAGCCTACGTCTGTGTCAGTGTGTTGTAGAGAAATACTTCGGACCTAATGGATCTCCCTGAAATCCACAAAGACAGGCAACATAGAGGCGGGGAAAGGGAAATTCACATTAGCTAGGGCAGAGATGACAAAAGGGAAGAGGGAGCTAGAGAGAAAACAAGGAGAGGTGGAGAGAGGAGAAGGAGGGAGAAGGGGGCGGGGAGAAGGGGAGTAGGGAGGAGGGGGCGGGAGAGACACAGAGATTTTCACACGTGCAGACCGAGGGCTTTGAAGCCTTCGACCCCGACCCCCAAACCCGAGTGCATCTCACAAAACAGGTTCGGCTCGTATTTCAGGCGGTCTCCTAGCCATGCGTCCATGGTCCCCGGGGCTCTAATTCACTCCTGCCCTCTCTGCACAATGACATTCGAACCTGGGAAAATAATTGCATTAGAGCAGATTACTTATAACCAATAGTTATCCGTCTTTTTCTGTTCGACAGGAGTCTATTAAACTCAGCACAGTCATTACCAGCTGAGCTCTAGAGCGCGCCTTCATTAAGAAAATTAAAATCATACTTTTGAATCTAAGCAAAGCCTGCGTAGGTCTCGAGAGCCTGCGTCTAACCCCGACGTTCTGGTAAGCCTGATTTTCCCGCGAACCAATCTCTGCTTTTTGGATACAGTAGGTCAGGGCGGAAAGATTGAGTGTGATGACAATTACTTGAAGATAGGGATGTCTGAGCTCTGTAAGTACCATCTTTCTTCCCAGCCCCTTACCCCCTCCCCCCGCCACCTTCCCTCTGGCGGATCTTTTCTCAGGCACTTTCCAGTTAAAGGCACCACACCTGTGCAGGCGTGACCGGGGATCTGGGGAGCCCTGTGGGTGGCTGAGGCTGTGGGTGGGGGACAAGGAAAGGTGTGGGTTCAGGGCCCGGGGAAGCCAGAAGGGGGAACTTCCCCAGCTGACGTCTGTGGCCAGAGGCCCGCTCTAAGTGCATGTGTTTGACACACTCACACACACACATGCAGACACACAAAGGGGGGGGCAGACTGCCCCCCTTCTTTGCATTTCACACTCGATCCGGGACCAATGTGGCCTATGAGCCTTTTGTCCAACCAGGCACGGAAGCCTGGCCCCGGGACTGAGCTGGCAGCTGCATTCAGACCAGGATCCTCGGTCTCTCTGGCCGAATCTTCGTCCTCTGGGGACCTATTTGGGTTTCCTCCTTGGCTCCGCTGGAGCCTCAGCTCGAGGTGCGCCTTGGAGACTCAGGGTGCAGAATCGGCCCAGCCTCTCCCTCTCCTGCACCCCAGCTAGGAGAGGAGGGCACAGGTGGGAAATACCGACTGGGGAGGGAGGGCGAAACCCCCTTCCTCCCCTCCGCGAAGCCTCAGGGTAACATCTCCCGTTGCTCCAGCAGAGGTGGGATCTCCAACTCCACTTTCTACTGGAAACATCACCCGGCAGGAGAGCTGTCTGCTCAGTTAGGAGGGGGCGCTTTTGCATTGATTTTCTGTGGCATCTGGAAATTCGCAGGGCTTGAAGAATAATTTTTAGCATGTTTTGTTGTGGTGGTTGTTAGCCACTGCCCTTTGTCTCAACATTTTGCTTTTTATAATGTTAATTTCTGTGTCTTTCTCTGAAAGGTCTGCCCAACTCAGGGCTTTCAAGAAAAACACAATGGCTTTTGCACATTTTCGGGGTGTCCTCTCCCTGGGCTCTAGGAGCAGGGAGATGCTGCTTTTTTTTTTCTTTTGTCAGAATGCCCAGTAATAGAGTTCTCCACCTCTCTTTCTCTATGTCTAATGAGGGCTTTGAGGTTTATTAGGGGAAAATAGCACACACCCCCTCAGCCCTCAAATACAGGATTAGATGGAGTTTACTTGAAAGTGTATAATATTGTTGTTCCTTGGCAAGTGTCCCCTTCTCTTTTCCATAATTTCTATCTGACACCAAAGCCTACAAAATTCAAGTGATGAAAGTCAGAGAATACATGTGGACAAGTGAACATCTTTTATATCTCCACAATTTTCAACTCGCTGAGCTGGTGGATTTTTTTTCTTAATTTTTTTCCAGGGGAAAAGAATATAAAGCAAATGCACCTTCGTCGTTTTAACATTTAGTTCTCATCAAATGTAGACGCATCATTCGATTTCTTTTTCCTGTGTAGCAAAAGATGAGGAAATCAGAAACAAACAGCAGCTTTCTAACAGCAGGAAATCCAAGACTTTCGGCAAGGTTTTCTTCTCTTCTGTCTTCCCCCTCTTTCTTCTTAAAGCAAAACAAAAGCAAAGATAAAGAAGGAAGAAACACCATTCCTCACGGAGAGTTTATTTTGTTGCCACAATACAGGGGTGGAGACAGTTAACGGCTATTTGAAATGATAATGCTTAGTGATCCCATTCATTTAATCATAATCTTCAAGTGGTTTAAGATTAATGGCAAGAGGTGTCTTCAGTCTCTTCCTAAGGACCTTTGCATTAATTTACGTAGAACATTGACCAGACTGTCAGTGTCTCCAAATTTCATTAAGTCAAACTGAGACAAATACAATGAGATGTTCCCATTTTCTTCATCTGTGAGAGTATCTTACTGGAAATGTCGCTGCTTGGATTCAACTGCACTGGGGACACCTGCTTTCTTTTCTTTATTCTGGGTAGATAAATACAGATACATAAAATATGTGTTTTATAGATACATAGGTATTTACATGAACCAATATTGTTTGCAGATAGCTTCCCTTCCACTTCGGAGCTTAATGAAGACCTTTCCAAAAGTCAACTTCAGTGGCAGGTAGCAGGTTCTGCTGCCCCCCAAGACCACGATTTCTCTTTAAGGGCAGTTTGAACTCCTTGAACTTTTTCACAACCGACCAAAAAATAATCATAATAATGAGAACAACTTGGAGTATAAATATTTAATTTACCTCCGTTGTCACAATAGCCCCAGTAATTCTTCAAATCACACCCCGACTGGAGGCAGCCCTTCCCGGGCGCGAAGACCGGGGCCGCCTCTGCCTCGCCCTAGAAGCGCTCCTTCCCTGACGTCCTCTAGTCCCCGACCCGGTTCGGAGCATCCCCAAAGAGGAGGGGTTGGAGAAGATGTGACACAGGGCGGTTCTAGGGAGAAGCGAGGGGGAAAGAGCAGCTTCTTCAAAGAGGAACTCCTGGTAGCCTGGCAAGAGATGAGCGCGTCAGGAGACCCACCTTTCCCCTGCCGCTCTCCCTGCCTTCCTCGGCGCCTCATTTTTGAGCAGTTTCCACAAAATCCCGAAATCCGGTAACTTGAAAAAGCAGACCCCCCCCACCCCCACTCCCTACACACTAAAGTTGTTCCTCCTCGCAGATCCACACTCGGGGCGGGGTGGGGGGGGCGGTCCTAGCTGCGGTCAGAAGACTTTCCCGAGTCGGGGCTGCTTTGCCAGCGCCTCTCCCAGGAGTAGAGACTGGCGGGGACGTGGCCGCGCCTGCCCGCCGGAGCCTGCCCCGGCTCGCGCTACCTGCGCGCCCTCGCCTTCGAGGGGTCCCGAGTCCGCGCGGGGTAACTGGCAAACCGAGAAGACGCCTGTGCGCGCCACAACGGCTGAAAAAATAACCAGACACTCTCAAACCGTGCGCGCCTCACACTTGCACTGGACGTGAAGCACTAGAGGACGATCAAGTGTCAAAGACATTGGCGGTTTATTTGGGGGGCACTTCAGCTACCCTTTCCGTTTCCAGCAAAATTGAGAAGCAGCGGGGAAGAAAGACTGGGAACACGAGGGGAAAGACCGTGTGTGCGTGCGCGCGCGCGCATAGGTAGGGAAAGAGGTGACAACTTTTAAACACATTCTCTAATTTGGGGGGAAAAAAACAGTCGAGGACCAGTATTTCTTTGCAATGTAGGGAAGGGTCGTTCAAGACGAGGAGCTGAATTCCGAAAGCGAGTCTTCAGGACTTTACTGAAATCGTGCGAGTTCCTTGGGAGTTTTGTTTTGCGAAGCTGCAAACTATTGTTTTGTATTAGCCCCTTTCCCCAATCAGAGATCCATTAAAAAAATAATAATAACTTCTACAGCCTCTATCAAACACGTTTCCTTATACTTAGAGTCTGGAGTTTGGCAGAAACAAATCACAGCAAAAAAAAAAAAAAAAAAAAAAAAAAAAAAAAAAAAAAAGAAAGAAAGAAAAAAGAAAAAGAAAAGAATTTAGAGAAAGGAAATGTGTCCCTTTCCTAGTCAATTGATAGTTTATTCCCCGGAGACCAAGTGAAGGTTGGGGTTCCTTCGTACTTTATTATTTTTAATCATTTATTCATTTACATGCTCGGCCTTGGAAAGCTATTCCCCTGCCGCGGGGTTTTGCTGCAGAACCGAGGTGGGGGTGGTGAAAGGGAATCAGTACTGGGGAGGGGGTTTCGGAAAAACCACGATTTGCTTCGCAGAGGGCTGACCCACCGCCGTCTACTCCGCTCGCCAGCAGGGGGCGCTCTGATGTTATAGGTGGACGTGACAGCCCAGCCGCTCAGAGCTCCGAGGACCGGTTTTGCAGTTTCGCGCAGCTGCAAAAGGAAGGGGAGGAGGGATTGAAGGTCCAAAACCCTCCACAGCTATTCCATTTGGGTTTTTTGCCCTCTGTTCGAAATGTACCTACACCTCACTTTCCCTGCCCACCTCGCTCACTGCAACCCCCTCCCCACCAACCTCTTTCATGGGCATCTATGCAGCTCCTGTGTAATCTCTCTCCCTGGCTTTGAAATATACATTAATGCAACTTATTAAATGCGACGATGAATAGTCAACATTTTTTTCGCCTGTTAGTTCCGCTGATCCAAGCAGGATTTATTTGCAGATCTCACATCCCGGAGCCATAATGCTTGATTTTTTTCCCCCTTAAATAAAATTGGTCAAATGTTGACAACCTTTAAGCCAATCTAACACTCAAGATTAGTGATGGGAAACTAATGAGAAAATATCAGATCGCCCGGCCTGAGGGCTGCCAATTAAATCTTCGCTGATTGAAAAATAAAAGCGGACTTGGGGTGTGAGCCCAGCTCAAATTCAACTATTAATTTAACATGTTGCCCTGGTCTGTGCCTTCTCTCAACTGCTTCCCGTAACACAGCTTCCTCTTCTCCCATCCTTCAACCTAAAAGCCAAATGTTATTTCTCGGAATATTTCAAGAGGTCCAAATCAGGATGATCATTTCTTACACGGTAAATATTAGGCCTGTAAGCAATATGATTTAACTAATTAGAAAATTTACATCATTAAGTCTCGGGGAGAGAAAAAAGAGAAACAAATCTGCCAGTCATTTTAAAGGAGACAGGCACTATTGAAGTGTGAAGAAATCGGCTCTAATTCAAAAAGGCAATCGGGCAGAAAAAGCCCTCAACATTACCCTGCTAGTTATTAATCAGAAAGGGCCCTCTCCCCCCACCCTACCCTCCTCCTCTCAGCACTGAGTTTAAGTTCGGTTTTTTGCCAGTGGCCCATGTCATATTTATATTGAGGTTTTTGTCCGCTAAAGGATTAAAACTTGAAAATGTTTCAATATGAAGAAAACAGAATCCTCAAAAGGAAAAATATTCGCAGGATCACCTCTCTTCCAGACAAGCAAACCTGTTGTGATCAGCAATTCTCACCCCCCTCCTTTATTTTTTTTCCCCATTCTTTCATTTTTTTCCCTTCCCATTAAGTTCCTATTTTGAAACCTGCTTGGTGAGAACTAGATAGTCTTTGTGTTCTGCTCCCCTCCCCCTCTGTTCTTACACCCCTCCTTCCTCCAAAGCAAGAAACTTACACTGAAAGCTGAAAAGTACAAATACATTAACAAAGCCCCACTCACTTGACAAAAAGGCCAGGGTCTAGGCTTACACATCAGGCATCTAAGCAAAGGGGGATCAATTGGGTGGGGCTACAGACAAAAGATGATGAACTAGAAATTTCCCCCATCTATGTATAATATTTGATAGTGTGGTTAAAGGGGGGAAAGACAGGTAGGTGTGAATAATTTTAAAGTGTACTGTGGTGATGGACGGCTTTTTCTCCATTCCCCACTTCTCTATTGAGTTTAAAACAGCAGCCTCATTATATCTAGGTGCCCCTTCCCATCATACTCTTACTCAAGCCCTTGGTACACCACACGCATAGCCCTCTCCCCAGTCTTCACATTCTCAGCAAATTAACAGAAGGGGGAAACTAACTGCAAAGGAACTTTAAGAGCAGCTCTATTTGGAAATTCAGGCCCTTCCTGGCATCTCTCAGGACTTGTTCCTAAACAGACATTGGGTTAAAAAAAGAAGAAATTAATAGCAAGCCTTAGATATTCGATTTCCCTTCATTATTATTTCTTTTTAAATTACAAAGAGGTCTCAAAGGCTCATTTTTCCACCTTAGCCTATTCTCCTCTTCTTAGGTTCCATTCTAGCCTCATTTTCTTATCTTCCTCTCTGTCTTACATCCTGAAAGTTTCACTACCTTGCTTCCTACCAAATCCCTGGGCCTGGAATTCTCAAGTCAGGGCTTCTGTGGGCCTGGGGCAGCTCCCCAACGTTAGTTCAATGCCATTCTCCACCTTACCAGATTTCAGCTTTGCAGGAGAGAGCAGTAGCAGACCTGGGCTATTAACACACCACAGTTAATTCTCTGCGGGAACTTTTACTAGGTGGGACGTGTGGAAGGAGAAAACATCTGTAAACAGTGAGCACTCCTGAGGGTAGGGAATGAGCTCTGACACAGAGGTCAGAACACATATAAAATATGGCAGAATTTGTGAAAGAGTTCAGAGTTAAATTTTGGCTAAATAAGGAGAGGAAGGAGAAAAGGGGGGGATGCTGGAAAGAGTCTAGAGTGCTCCCCCAAATGCTGCTGCTTTCCTGGCCGTCACAGAGCAGATGGGAGTCGAACATGCTCTTCTTTGAAAACATTAGAGTAAAATGGACACTTCTGTCACTTTCGGGAGGCGGGACACAGAGAGGTGAAAATATACAAGACAATGGCCTCTGGCCCTGGAGGGCTCCCCTGGAGGGCTCCCCACCCTGTGCCCCGTCCCTCTCGGAACACTCCTTACCTTTGTTGCTGGGATTTGATCTGACACACTGGATATTCCTGGACTAGATTCTCTGGGAGGAAAAAGACCATGAGAATCAACCGGTCTCTTGCATCTACTCCGAAGTCAAGAAGTATTACAATAAAATTTACAGCGCCTTTAACAACTCGCAAGTAAAGCATTAAAATTCTCTTTAATTGAGAAAATATTGATTTTTAAGTGTAGAAAAGGCAAAATCGTAATTTAGCTGCAAACTTTCAGGCGAGAATATAGCGTATTATGTCCCCGTATTATGGATCCACCCTTTATACCCACGCAATATCACATCTTTAATTGCGCTACTTTATGAAGTGATAAAGACAAAAGATAACCCGACTTTAGCAAAGGCTAAACAAAAAAGAGAGAGAGGACCTAGAGTAATTTCCTTTTCCAGTTATTTACAAAAGAATTGTCTTTTTTTTTTTTTGAAGCAGAAAAAAAAAAATGCCCAAAGGGGAGGAAAGAAATAAAAGGAACGGAAAACCACAGACCAGTTTAAAAGCAACTCACATTAGTAAATCCGTTGATATTCTTTAGCAAAGGAGGAATGAAGCCAACGCATTTTGAGAAAATGCATTCACGGCAAAATTGCATCCTCCTTTAAACGAAACAAACCTGGGTCTATTTTCTTACTTTACTCCCAGTCCTTTTTGGGGGAGGGGGGGGCAGAATCTATTGGTGGATAGGAAAGGGAAAGAAAAATCAGGCTTTCTATGTTATTTCTGTATCGGTTTTTGGTATTATAGAGGAGTAAAGAAGTTTTTGTGTGGTGGTTTTTCATTGATCAGTCACTCTGAGCTAATGTAATTATCCTCATCAATAGGAGGCTGCAGAGAGAATCATTATGTGGGTGACATTGATAAATGATCGCCCAGGAACGGCCCTCTCGCGGGCAGCCCCCCACATCTGACCCTCCCACACACACAATGTAGTCATAGAAACACCTAGAGAACCTCGAGCACCGCCGCGAAGGGGCAAGAGAGGGAAGAAAAGCCTCGGGCGGCCGAGGTGGGGGCGGGGGCGACCGGGGGCGGCCAGTCCCGGATCCAAACCAGTCCCAACGACAAAAACAGCCAACCGCGGGGAGCTAGGAGGGCGTTGCGGCTGGGAGAATCCCCCTTCCCAGCAGCGAACCCTCCCACAGTTGCTCACAACAAAGTGAAAATCCGCCCTCCAGACGGACCCATTCCTCCACACCTTTTCCCATGTGCGACCTCACCACCAACAACATCTGATGTTTGCCGAGACACACATTCAAATAGGTTTCTCCAAAGGAGTTAAATAATTAGGTTACGAAACCTGTAGGCATCTCATTCTCACGCGGGTTCCCCCGTTCAAAAAACCCCAAACCAACCAACCAAACCCATCTGAACAAAGGCAGCAGCTGGGTGCCCCCCCTTAGGTGCCCACCCCCCAGTTATTCACTGGGCGACCCCTTCCTTCCTTTCTCTACACCTCCTAACTCGGAGCCTCTGACGATGAGATAATGGATTTTGCAATTGTTCCTGTCGGGGGGGGGGGGCGGGGAACCCCTACCGAACCCCATGTTTTCATCTTTTGACTGTTTTATTTAAGCCAATGGGAAAGTATTGAGAGCAGTAATTGATTCATAATGATCTATAAATCGATGTGGGAAAGCGGGGGTGGGGGTGGGAGTGGAGGTGTACGAAGAGTAAGGGGGGGGGGGAGCGATGCTGTTTATTTATTTTATTTCCAAAGCTTCAACTAAAGTAGCTTTGACACTGTTGGGGCTGGAGGGGAGGAGCTGTTGGGCTCTGCTAGATCATCCATCATCGCTGTCACCCAGAGTCTGCCCCGAGGAGCCGTAGACGCAATCTCCCTTCTGTCTCTACACCGAAACTATTAATATTAAAACCTCCCTTCAAACACTGCCCCGACGGTCTCCATTCTCATCACAGTCTGACCGGCCTCCCCCATCAGACCTGGTTTCCCCCTCCCCGCGGCCCGCAGCTCCGTCCCAGCCCCGGCCCCGCGGAGGGAGCTCGACGACGCGTGCGACACCCCGAGTTGATTACTGCCACCGTTAGGAGCCCCCTCCCGCCGCCCCCCATCAATTTGAAGCACGTTGGTCTACCTCTAACACCGCGCAAAGGGAAGGCCGGGGGAGGGCAGGGGCAGCGGACGAGGTCTGGGAGAACCTGCCCACGCCCGCCGCCCCGGCCCCCGGCGCAGCCTCCTCCCCGCCTCGGGGCGCGCGCACGTCCGCACCGAGCCTGCTCCTGGGGGCCGCGGCGGCCGACAGAGCTGCGGAGCGAGGGCCCCTCGGCCGCGTCCAGACACCAGCCCTTCCAACACGGTAGCTAGTTGAGGCAGAGCAGCCTCCTTACCAAACTGCTGGCCTGCAAGACTAATGGGGAACTTGCGGGGATCCCGGTCTAGTCCCTTTGAAGGAAGGTCCCTCCTCTGACAGCTGTTAGAGATATTAGCCACATTTCCCTTCCCAAACCTGCTCCGGGTTAACAGGCCCACCGGGGACGGGAGGGGCAAGGAGGCCAGGAGGGTCCTGAGGTCCCTTCCCCACCAATCTAACTAGGGTGAGCTGCAGAGAGTTGGGGGGCGGAGGGCACGCGGACCTGGAAGTGCTGACCTGGGTGGTGGGAGGGAGATGGGGTGGATGGAAGACACAGACTTTCCTGGTCTTTTCTTTTTCCGTTTAAATGTGGCTTCTTGCTCAATTCCCAACCCTTAACAGATGGCGACTGCAGTTCTCTCAGAATTTCTTAAAGAAAGGGAAACCTTTGGAATTTATTTCTGCTTTTGCTTTTCCATATAAATAAAAAGTGTTTTTATGTTACTCTTGTTTTGGAGAACATAAGCAATTTTATTCAGACTACAGTATTTCCTTTAACACTATATGGTTGTCAAAACACCATTCCCAGTTTCTTTGCTTTTGACAGCTGAGTCTTTCTTAAATATACCCAAATCGGAACTCTTTATACTAAATAGTAAACCCGAGATAGGAGCAAATGCCTTCTGAGGTGGTATAAAAAAAAAAAAAGCATTATAAAAATTGGACAACTCTACTACCTCTTGGTCTTAGCATATGGGGGTGGGGGGAGAAAATGCAAACAAGTATTATTACAATTATCTCCAAATATTGAAGAAGGTTAAGGTTAACATGATTTATATAAGTATCTAAGCCTGACATGATTTTATTCATTAAAACCAAGGGTAGAGAGCTTTGGGATCTCAACTTTGACGAAATAGCTTAATAATAATTTAATTAAATACTTCCTAAACATGAACCATTACCAAGTAAACTCTGCAGCATGTACTGTACTGAAAGGAAAGGAAGAAAAACTTCTCCAAACATTTTTTTTTTCTCCAGCGGATGTGAGTTAATTTGCAAATACAGACCTTTACCTAAAAGCATTTAAAGTAAAAATATACAAATATTTAAATTTAAATTTTGCAAAAAAACTCCTCGTATGCTGGGATAACAAAAGTGAGAGGGAAGCTCTTTTCTAAGTGGCATAGAATTATTCCGTTAACGACCAACAATCAGCTTGTGTCAGAAGTGTTATTTTTACATTGAAAAAGCAGCCTATCAAGCTGATAGATGTTTATAAAAAAAAAAAAAATCTACCTAAAAAAAAAAAAAAAACCACAAAACAATAGAAATTTATTTCCTTGTTTCTTTATATACAACTTCCATTGATGTTTTCTGCAATGGGAAGATGGCAGAAGTCCAAGTGAGACACAAACTTGGATTTCCGAGCTGGTGAACTATTTTCCCCATCAAGCTGACATCACAGAACTAGTTTTATATTATCTCTTCTACACATAGGGTTAAAAATGTAGGTGTTTCAAAATTCCAGGAAGAGTGTATTTATTTTAAAAATCGAGGGGGCATGCAAACACCTCACACTTTTTTTTCACTTTGCACACTTTATCAGGCATTGTTTGTACAGTACCAGCAAGCCAGTAACAGATTTCTAGGAATGTTGTGTGATACTCTGAAAATGGCATTATATTGCCTGTTTTGCTGTTTAGAAAAAAAATTTACGTTTAGTCATCCAATTCATCACACTAGCGTGTCTGCACGTGGAGGTGTCTGAAATAAAAAGACATCATAACAAAATTTATATTAAATATTAATGATTAATCTTTTCAACTCAGGATTTCAAACTCCATAGAAGTTGTTTACTCATCTATGAACATCTATATGTAAATTTTAATTTACATATTCAACAGTATTTTAGTAAGTAAGACAGAGAAAAAACACAGGCAGATGAATTATCTTTGAGCACAGACGTTAGTTATTTCCTATGATGTAAAATTAACCCTGAAAAAGCCCTTTATTCCGGCAGAGGATGAACACGGAAAGCTTTATCGGAAAGTACTTTTTTCAACATCATGCATCTAAAAAGGAGGTTAGACATATTGAATGAAGGTAATCTTTCAACCCAGCTCATCACACAACACACACACACACACACACACACACACACGCACGCACACGCAAATTCATACCTTTAGAAGTTCTCTGCTGGTGGAATTTCTAAGCTAAATATATACTAACCACTACAGAAGGTTCCCTTAAAAATTATTGGTGAGTTTCGAATATGGCCAACTTCTGGGGAACGAAACCACTACCTACTTGTAATACGGTAGAAAGAGTAGGCACTGTGCAACCTTGCCTTAAAACTATGAAAAACACAAAAGCCTAACAAAAAATCAAAAATGAAATATTTATTACCGCATTTTGTGACTTAACACCTTTTTTTTTAACATAACGTCACAGTCCTCATACAAGTATTTTAATGTAAATTTGACAAAGCTTAAAGGTAACAGCATTTTCTTCTAGTGAGGAACACGTGCTGAGAAAAGAATTCATGGACATACAATACCAATTCCACAGCAGATCTGATACTAGCAAAAACATTCTTTTTTTTTTTTTTCAATTGAGGTAAACACATAGAATATCTAACATGAAACAATTAATAGACCGAACTCTGTACGAAGTTTGAAGTTTGTTACAGTATTCTCTTGCTCCTTTTTATCCCCCAAGCTTTGAGTTTCTGATAAAGTCCTAGTTGTGGTGCTAGGACCATTAATAACTTTCTTGTGTTGAGGAAAGCTGCCCAACTTGAGATTGTTTTGTCCACAGCCAAGGCTTAGAACTCCTGGAAGAAGCTCCTGCTCGGTCTTTAAATCTTCACTGGCAAGCTCTTTGAAGAAGAGTCCCCCAAAATAAGAAGAAGAATTGGCTTATGAAGCACAAACTATAAAGATCTGTTTGAAACTAAAGGACACATTTATGGAGGAACAAAGGCCGGGCATGAAAACA